>NT_177864.1:557026-579085 GCF_000188095.3 Bombus impatiens | reverse complement strand
GCTGCCAGATCCTCGGTTTTGTGCAATATCGTGCATTGTGACGATTTGAGCGTGTTCACGACTTCTACGCTACCATCGATTCAACCCCCGTAGGATAATACGAAGCAAGTTTTACAACGTTGTTTCCGTTGTTTTTCCTCCTTTTTTTTTTTTATTGGTTCCCTTTTGTTTTCAGAGAACAATCAATCTTCTAACCGTGTCGTTTCTAGTCGATAGCGGACCGTATACTTTTTATTTTTGCCACGGTTGATTTGTTTCCTGTTTTATTAAATCTGTTTTGATATTGCCTTGCAGTTTTCGAATCGTATCGGTTTCGAATGTTGCCGAATTTTATTTTCATTGGCGATCCACCGCGATCGTGTTATTCTCGCTGAAACTATTTCCCGCCGATCGGTTTCTGTTTCGCTTCGTTACGATCCGCAACTTTCCACGTATTACGGAATAGGAGATCGGTTGATACGATTATTCTAAAGTGGTACTAAATTGTCAGATTTAAACATCAAAGAGCGAGCAAGGTACCGGGTCAGAGTCGGTCAGGCCGTTTAAGGACAAAGCAGCGTTTCAATTTCGCAAATTGGCCGCCTAAGCATCTGCAATTCCTGAAAAGTTCCTAGGAGACGTCACTATGGTTTCAATAATCTTATGCCGCGTTCATACGTATTTATTTTGATATTTATTTGCTATTTATTCACCGAGAACGTTGTTTCTTACGAGAACGAAAGAGCGAGATATCGGCCGAGCAACCTTCCTAGACTACTCGCGCAACGATTTTAACGGTTAAAATATTTCCTCGTTAAAGCAGTTTCAACTCGCTCTCTTCCTCGTCTTTTTCCTGCTCGCGCGAGATTCCCCCGTACGCAGATTAATTAGTACAGCGTCGTTCGGAGAAAGAATAGGAACGAGAGTGCGCCTTAATTACTATTCCAAGACACCGTAAGTTTCGTAATAACCGTGCAGCAGCGGCGATGGGGTATAAGTAATGAATCCAGATGTCGTCGTCATCGTCGAATGTCAGATCGAAAAATAATGACCGAAGTGGAAGTTTCAATTGCGCTTTTCCACCCGCTAACGGAATATTAGCACGGCTCTGCGATCCGATAATCTCGATTTATCTCGATAACAAATCGCGTCTGCAATACGATGCAGAAATGGAAAGAGAAGAGAGTTGCTAACCTGGGAGGAGGTGACCCATTTCTTTATCGCGACCAGCCTTTTAGACGTTGACTCGAAGGACGCCGATGATACGATTTTCGTTGGGTGAATTTTTTGAGAAGACGGCAACGTGCAACTTGTGGCATAGATTCGTCGCGAACCGATGAAAACGACGTTAACCATCGGCGGCGTCGACGTCGTCGCGACCTAATTTAAACGTTCCGTCGACGAGGAAATAAGAGTGCTGGTGCTGGCATGGCAGAGAAATAAAGGGAATGCCACCGGGGAGGAAAGAAGAAAAAGATTCGTACGAGTCGGAGTTCCGGCTACAAAGCGGAAAGTAAAATTCTCTGGCAGCCAGAAGTTAATGTTTAATTTAAGATAGAGCACTGACTCTTCGTTTACCATCTTTCCACGGTCTTCTAGGAAAGTTATACCCGGTGTCCTAAAAGCCTGGTTTCCCGGATCGATTGGATTCTCGGCCGGCTAAGTAATGGCCAGGCAAAGTTTACGACGCGACTCCAGGCGAAATCACCTTTCTCAGGCGGCAAATTAATTTTTAACTGTCGCGAAACGAATATATCATGACGTGAAATGCCTCGTCTCACATATATCGCCTTCTATAAGTTCTTTTTCGCGTTCAACAATTTCGTAATGTAATATCTCTGTGTTCTTCCCTCGGGTGAAATTTTTCTAAGCGTGTACATTCCTCGCGTATCGCATCGACGACGACAGTCGATGGATCTTACCGTCGCGTCGTGGCAACAAGGAAAAGGGGTTACGTTTACACAGAAGGTTGAACTGTTGTTGCTGAAACGATCGAGGCACCTCGAGTGTTATCCTCGGTTTTCCGACTATAGGACTTCCCATTGCTCCCTACGGTGTAACGCGACCGTTCCATTCTTGCACGATAATCTCTCTGTCGAGCCTTGTTCGGCTCCCGTTACGCCCAATTCCTCGATGGGATTTCCCAGTCTTCGCAGCAACGCGTTACCGACGTTTGTCGCGTCTTCCACTAATTATTATCCTGTGAAATATAATCCTGCCGAATCCACCGTACACGAAACACGTACGCGTGCGACTTTGTCGATTCGATTTTCTTCTGTTTTCGTTTAATCGCACGCGCAATTACGGGCTTGTGTTTCGTCCGACGTCATTCGCACGTTCGAATTGCGCGTTTCATTTCCCTACCGTAACTGGCACGTGTTTACGAGAAGGATTTGATACGAGAGAGGTACGCAAAATTTATTCGTACTCGCGCCTCGTTAAGGAGACGTATTTGTCATCGGCAATGAGCATGCTTGCTTAATAATAATTTAACTGTTTCAGTGGCTTGTTCGACGGTGACAGTGACAAAGTGTCAAGCGGCCCTGCACACTCTGCAAGCTTTCCCTTTCTTCCGCCCAACGTGCCTCTGCAGGGAACCGCATGTAGATCCGGATTGCAACAGTTTTCAGAATTTCCTCTTCGACCACCCTTGCATCTACGTCTCAAAGAAAGGTAAGTTTTCATCGGAGAAAAATTTACATTTTTCGATAGATACTATCCGAAGAAATTGCAACAGCTTTCCGCGTACTTCAACGGGCCAGATACGATCGCCAATCTTTCCACGAATATAAAGTCGTCGAGTTTTTCTATTATCAGAAAATAGGATTCTATAGGCGGGAACAGAGGAAATCAATTAAGATCGATCTAGTCGCCGTGAAAAAGGGATCGAGCTGGACACGCGTTAATCTTCTAACAAGCGTTTAATCGCGAGGTCGTGATTGCAACGAGAGATTCCGAGCGAGCGTCGGGGAAATTCCTCTCGGCGGTCTCGGTCTGTCGCCCATCGACGATGCTCGGAAACTTTTAACGAGTCGTACACGCGCGACGTTTCCAATAATCTGTCCCATCGTTCGTTTCTTGTTTAACCTTAACTTCTATCTGGCGTTGTACGCACTCGAAGCAAGCCGCCAACCGGAAGAACGAGAACGTTGGTCGAAGCTCGAGCGTCCTCGAAAGCGGAATCCGTCCCGTTCGTCTTTACCTGAGAAATCGTCGACGATATTTACCGTTCGCATTCCCCGTGATTGCCCTTCGTACGAGCAAGATTATCCGAATGCCTTTCGACTAGCACGGAGCTTGTAGTCGGATATTTTTTACTAGGATCCCCTTCAGCAATACGCTTTCTCGTTGGATCGACCGGCACGTCTGTCGTCAGTAACTACATATTTTCTATTTTAACTCGGTTTCGCCTGGTTAGAACTTTCGGCCGAGGAAAATTGGAAATACAATTATTCTTATCTATTTTTTCGCATGTCACTCCGCTCGTTCACAACTGGGTCATGTAAGGTCGCTTTTCGTGCCCGGTACTCGCATCGTGTATTCGCTCCTCCATTTCTAATTCATCATCCGCGGTCATTCGATTTTTTAAAACGTCCACAGTGAAAAATCGCATCTCTCTGCTCTCTGTTCGATTGATACAAGATAGAGTTACGGTCATCGATCCGCTTTTCTCTTTTTCAAAATTCCCAACGAGGTGTCTAATTTCGGGATACGCTCGCGAATGCCGGTATCGGTTAACCCTCTTAATTATTTCGTAGCCTCGACTCGATAATAGGATAGGCGATTTAATTCGGTCGAAACGCTGGCGCAGTATAGCTCGTGGATGAAAAACGAAGGTGGCGAGGCAGAGCCGGATGATCGTAGATGCAACACGTTACGCTCGGCGCATCGAGGCGAAAGCTTAGAACCGATTTCTTCGTTCTTTTTGCGATCTTTTTATGCCTCGTCGAAAGCTTCAAAGGCCTCGGCTGCATAAGCTACAACGCGTTGCTTTTCACTGGATTCTGGAACTGACGTTGACTTCGAGAGGAGGAGAACGCGCGGATCTTTGCGCGTTTAACGGAGGGAAAAGGGAAGAGCTGCTGCGTGCCTTTGCCAGGCCTCCTTTCTCCTTCTGCTTCTTTTTTTTTCGCCACCCGGAAGCCAGTTCTTCCTTTTCTTCGTTCCCTTTTTTCGAAGCAGGAGGGCGAATTTAATCTCATTAAGTGCCGAAGCTTCCTGGTTTTCGTAGCGGCTGCGGCACGGGGCTTTCATTATCCGCGTTGCCTTTCCCGTATGACCGGCTTTCACCGGACCATACCGGCTTATACACTGGGATAAATGTAATTAAGATTCTGGCCAAACTCTTCTAATTGCTCGACTCATTACTTCCAAATTATTCCTGCTCCTTCGGCCTCGAGGATCGCAATGGCTCGCGTTTTCTCCTTCGTTCTTGATCTCTTGAAACATCCATCCTTCGCTATCTTATTCGTATTTGGCGAGCAATTATATTTTCAGTTACGTTGAGCATGTCGACGCTAAAGCGTTCGTGCGGGAGTTCGGTATATCAGTTTGACGAATGCTTTGGTAACCTTGTCGATCATCCATAAATTCCCTACACCGTCAATCTTTGCTCAAAGTATTTCTACTGCAAAGTTCCGCTTTTTCTTCTCCCTGTTTTAATAGCAAAATTATATTTCAAGGCGGAGTTCACGGGCGGTGAAATCTTGGCTCCTGACCTTAATTTATTTTTCTCTTAATTGCTTCCTTTTCGAGACATTTCCGTTTTCCTTTTGAAATTAACATTTTCACGTCCCATGAATACCGACCCTCGATTCCTGATCCTCTTTCGTTTCGCGTTTGCGGACAAATTTAATGAATATTTTATCGGTACAAAACGCAGCCGCCCCTAATATGTCATTGTCATTTTCCGATAAAGTACATTCGACGCGTATCAACTATCTGAAACGCGATTTAACACCGATCGAATGCTTGATGGATGTTTAGTCCGTTGGATAATTTTACCATGGAAACGAATCTATCGGAAACATTTATCTTTAGGTTTGCCCGTGACGTATCAGATGAGGTTAGGTTAATCGTAGGAAAGTTATCTGGTAAGTTGGCGGAGACAACGTAGCGGAAGTTGTAACGGACATCGTACGACACAAGAAAATTTGATCGAGGTGCCACTCAGCCGGACATTTCCCTTCGATGAAAAGAGAGGATCGGACGCGGCTCTCGTGCAAGAAACAAAAGGATCGCGATATCTTTGACTGCGGCCTCTTATATAACCTCCGCGCCATTGCGGCTTTTCCTACGGTCTCCATTGTTCATTTTCCCGAGGGCTCGCTCGTCCGGGCCGTCGAGCCTTTTGAGCATTTTCGAACGATTCACGGATAATTCCCAATACGCTTCTTTTCACTCACACTCGCTGTTCCAGCCGCGATCCTTTCACCCCCGCCCCTTACTACCTTCTATTCCCCAGCTTTCTCAGCTTTTCTCGCTCTTTCCCCTTTCGTTATCTTTCTCCTTTTTCGTTTTCACTCTTAGCGACGCCAACAGAATGCCTCTCCTCTTTCCTGTCGATTCCGCGAGACGAATTCTTCTCTTTATCTGGTCCTCTCTCTCGCCCATCTATCCCTCCATCTTCCATTATTCTTATTTCGTCGACTCTTCTTTTTTACGTATATCTCACGCGCGTTTGCTAATCATTTTCACCTCCGTTCTTAATTTACAAAGCAGATTGTAAATGCCGCGACTTGACTTCTTCTTTCTCCGATTTTTATCCATTTTTCTTCAACTATCCGCTTACGGATCTCTCCGGCCTTAAATGAATTAATCCGGCGTTTAATTGTGATCGTTTTTGTTATCGCGGAATTCGTGAGCGGAATAAGAAGAGAGGGATGGCGGTCTTTGAAATTATTCACAGGAAATTTCCGGATCCTCTTCCCTTTATCCGCGAAAAATCTCTCCTCGCCTCTTAACACACCCATCCGGACTCTTCTTTCCCCCTTTGATAAGAGAATACCTTTATTATTTTCTGATTCTTCTTTTTATCCCAGACCCAGGCGCCCGCACCGGCGACTTATTCTTTTATTTCTCATTGGGTTTCGCGCAGATACGTCTTTTCGTTATATTTGTACGTCCGAGAGCCTCAATTTATTTCGCCGCGATTTCTAGGGCTGCGAACGGTACCATGAATTTTCTGCTTGCTAATAACGAACGGTAATTTCATTCGAGGAATTTTTTAATTACTCCACCACCAATTACCGCGCTCCTTTAACAAACGCGAGCTCAATGTACGCGTAACCCGTTCGTGTTTATTCGTTTCTTTCGAGCGAGCAAAGAGGTGTATCAGATTTTTAGTAGAATTTTTCGTCCATCCGTTCTGTTTAAATTTTACCTCTAATCGTCGCGTCGCGGGCGGTGACTATCTCTTTCGAAAAATAGTTTTCTTTTTTTAAGAAAGGAACATGCTTCGGTGTTTCATTTCCGTCAGCAACGATGCTATGTAAAACTTTAACAAACTGAACGTCAGATACTCGCAGACAATATTTTCATTTATCCCCATGAAATTGGCGAGCGTCGTAATTCCCCTGCCACACTTCTGGCCCATCGACGTTGTCACTTAGCAAGCCGTCGTTCAACGGAAACACGAACTGAAAATATTGCATTAACTTCTTGATGCTCGTTCCAGATAAGGACCCGTACGCCATCGACGCTCTGCCAACCTGCAATCATGCGCTGAGCGTCTGTTTACGCGGCAAATCGTGCAGCCAGATTTTCGAGGACTTCAAAAGCAACTGCAAAGCGCGGGAGGGCAAGTGCAGGATGGAGAGTCGGTGAGTGAAAACGTTGCATCATTACCATAGTTTATTCTACTTTTGGCGATCGAGCGAATGCAGGCGAACCCACACGAACGAACCAGCGGAAGCCGTATGCCACGCGTTCGCCACGGGTTCGCCCCATTTTCTAGACGGCCGTAAGTCCGGAAGTCAATATTTACGTCCGCCTCTTCTCAAAAATGTTCCCTCGGAGGTTTCGTCGGCTTTTCCTATGCTCCTTCTATTCATAATTCAACTTAAAGAAAGCGTGTTCCTTTTGAATGTCAATCAAAGAAGTAAATTTCTTTGCTTCTCGCGCTGAATTTCGTTCTTTGCGCCTCTATATATCTATACGTCCTACCGTTCGTTCAGCCATTCGCCGTTCGTCTTCAAACACCGACCAACTTCCCCTTTTTTCAATGTCAGTCGACCCACACCCTACGTCGGACCTAATGCTTCTCCCTCGATGCCGACGAATTTCTTTATGAAGAGGCAGGTCGAGAGGTAGCGATGATACGTATTTTTTTTATCGCCGATGGTAAGCGATCGCGCGATATTCAAAGGTTCGATACGCGGAGAAGTTTGACGGGGCTAATTCGTAGCTGTGATATGAGATTGAAAAGCAACGCGGCAAATCGAAACGTTAAGCTCCCTCGAACATTCAATCTCGGCGAACGTGCTGGTAACAACGAAAAGTTAAAGGGGAGTTGGCAAATGAAGTTCCGTTGTCGACTGACAGACCGCCTGACGTAATTTTAAACCCATTAGATGTACTGCTTAGCTTCCGTGTAGAATTTCTACGATCGCTCTTTTATTTCGATCAAATCGATATCGTAGGTGATATGGATCGTGTCAGAATACTTTTACCTGTATATAGTAGCGATTCAAATTAGAATGAAATTAGTACGTCGGTGTAGTTGCTTATTTCGTGGTTACTAACGTTTATCGCGACAGAAATACTGCAGACGATATACGACAAGTTAACTCGGGCTTGTGATTCTTTCCGTGACAATGTTTTATAAAATTATTCATCGCGACCTCTCAATTTTACGCGAACGCTACGCTGGTATAATTTACACGTTCGTCCAACGTGTTGCATAGTGTGCCTTGACGGTACGTTTTAAATTAGTTAAGGCTAAAGAGACGCGTGCCGTGATGTGAAAATAAAGGAAAATTTATACAGCAACTTAATCTATCTTTATCTACGTCTTAACGTTAATACTCGTAGTTTATACCAGATTTTCAAAGTATAAAAGAAACTTACAAAATCTGGATTAAACGGCAAATATATTACACTCAGTGTGCAGTTCTTAGCTTAGCATCGTTTCCCACGAGAAGATGATTATACAAGAGATCCATTTTATGGACCCTAACCTCAACGACCCTTCGACATTTTCGCGTTAAAGAAATCGATAGGCGTTATAGTTCAGAACACTTTTATCCTTCTCAGCCTCGTTTGCCTAAGATTTAGCACAGCGGAAGATCGGCCAGTTTCCACAGGTTTTTTCATCAGTCTGCTTCTCTTCTCTCCGCTCCGTCGTAAAGCCATTAGCGATAGAGCGCGTGTGCGAGCACACGCTTTTAATTACACAAGTTGCTGGCGCGTCGAAAGTTTACGACCGCCTCCCTTGATCTTTCTTCTTGAGTAATCGCCTCGCATTTTTCTTGTCACTTTCATCGTTTGACGTACCGTTCTATGATACGATTATTACCATTACCGAAGCTTTTCTGAATAGCAAAGCAAAGAAAAAAAAGGGGGGAGGGATACAAAACTGCGCTAACTGCACTTTATACGGGAATAACGCGTAAAAACTTGAACAATGACTTTCGTCGAAGCGATTTATAGCGAGTTCCAAGTACGATGCATCATCGTCTCGCTCGGAAAGCGGACACTTTCGTTGAAAAAAGCTCGTAACAATTTCTGAGTACGTTGCATCATCATTATCAACCGCCTCCTACTTGGTTGAGTTTTCCTAGTGGCGCAACGGAAGCGCGATGGTAAACGATGTTTAAGGTAACAACGCGAATGGCACGGTAACGTGGCCGTTAAAGGACGGTAAAACGAACGTGAAATCGCGAACAGTGTGGAAATACTAGCAGTCACTTTCCGCGAAGCAACCGATCCACGCACGGCCCGCCAACGTTGCATGCGACGCCTAAGTAATTTCTTCGCGGAAACGTTGTAACCCCTGCATCGTTCATAACTGACGCGCGTTCTCTCGCACCCTCCAAGTACGTGGCAGAAACTCGTTTCTTCCGTGAACGACTTCCTCTCGGTTGAAAAGGATAGCGGCAGAACGCGAAAAACATCACTACGCGGCATACAACGTCGAGCGGCACGCCGTTCCACCAACGTGGAACGTGTACCGGCCAAGTTTTCGGGCTAAAATTAATTAGACGTTTACTCGGCTCGGTGACTAGCGTAGAAAGTTAGCCGAGTTATTAATAAAACAGCGGAACGCGCACTTCTAATAACAAGTTTATGATTTGTTGCGAATAAACTGCGTTTGAATCGCCATTAAATTGCCACATTTCCATTGGCAAGGGAAGAAATTTGTCAACAGGGTGAAATTCGATTATTTGCTAATAAATGATCGATGATTTGCTAATAAATCGAACATTTCTATCGCATATCGTCGTGTTTTCCTCGTTGGCGGGATAAATGCGCGAAATAAACGTTTGTGTCAAGAAGAATCGTCTTTTTCACCCCAGAATTCTTGTTACGCGAAAGAGACAGCTACTTCTCTTGGAACGTACGAATTCCTTTCGTTGCTGCCATTTCCAAAGGAACAAGTTATTCCTCCCCTGTAACGTTCGCTTGACACACAGCATAGAAGGGCTACTGTGCGCGATGCAGGCGAAGCGGTGAAATCTTATCGAAGGATTGGGGAGGGAAGAAAGGCAGAAACGATACGATGTTAAGTACAGGGAAACGTTTCACGTATCCTCTCATTGAAAGGTTCTCAATTCCGCTAATTGAACTGACAAATGCAATAAGAAGACGATTCGGTCTATTCCATCGTTTCAATTTCTATCCGCGTTTCCTTTCATTCTTTGACAGCTACATCTTTTTCTTCGTGCCGGTTACAGTTATTTCTGACAGTTTTGATATACGCTACTCGAAACGATTAAACGAGAAGAGATACAAAACGACGTGCGGGATTCGCGATATCGCGACGATCGGTGGTGCTGTTGTATTATCGCAAGAGCTTGCGAACGGAATTTGCCCTATCATCTGCTTTACTTCAGCCGTTTTACTCGGATCTAGGCTTACAGATTAAGAGAAAATTGGAACAAGACTGAAAGACGATGATCAGGAATACGCTATCGGTTGGTTTACTTTTATAGAGCGGCACGTTGGATTGAATTTCAATGTTATTACGGACCGGGACCCTGGGAACGTGGATACAGCACGCAGAGAAAGTATTCCGAAACTTCACGGATTTCTTCTGAATTTAAAAACACGCGCGTGACGTGACTCGCGTATTTTTCTCATCATTTCATACCGTTGGTGTTATTTCACTGGAAATAACCCAGTTATTTCTCTACGATCGAATACAAAAAATTCATGTGTTTGCTCGGACGCTACGATAAAGTCACAAAGTCACAGCAAAAGATCAATTTCCCCTGCAAATGATAATTCTTCTATGACTCATAGAAAATGTATACGTGCTTCGATAGTGCGCAAGCACGAACTTCGTAAAGTGCGAAACACCTGTGTACTATTGGATTCTACGTGGTTCGTTCAGTAAGATTAATTTGCCAGGGTGCAAAGTTTCTCAGTTTCCTAGTCTCCTCTAAAATAAATTCGACGAAGTTAGCGGCGTTTTCGTTCTTTATTTCCGCGAATAGGTTGTCGAACATTCGCTCGATATGACAACGACCAGAGGCGATCCATCCGTTACGATACTTTTCTTGTTTGTTTAATTTATAAACCGGCAGAGTTCCATGCGCGGGGCCCCTTGCTTTCTAGGATTTGCGGCGATACGGGACGCGTAAGGTTCAAGAAGTGCGCGTGACCACAACTAATGATCCCGTTAATCTAATTAATGCTTGCCATAAAGTTCGCGGTTCGTTACGCTTGGTATAAGTAGACTCGCAGCGTTTCGCAAGAAAAGGGGACAAAAATAGCCGTGTTAGAGGCGACAAATATACGTTTGCCGGTTAAACTGTTCCTCGACTGCATCGCACAGGGATCAAGGTGGATTAAATTCGTATTCGGAATTGGAGTAAAAATTTCTGTTTGGTGATCGGTACGCGATATCGTTCGATGGGAATTGTAGCAGATTGCAGATTGATTTTTGTGGAAAGGAGGCAGGGGTATATTTTTCATTGAACAGCGAGGCGAGAAATACGTGGATTAGCGAAATTGGTATTAATTAGCGGGCTGAGTTGCATCGAGGTTTCTACACAGGCTGATCTACCTGGCTTAACTATCCATTTTCGTGTTTCCCGAAACTTTAGATCCCGCGGGCGTAGACAGTAGCTGATTTTAACCCCTCGTTACCTCCTCTACTTCCATTCTTCCTCTACTTCCCTGTACAAGTACCATCAGAACATACAAGCGATAGGAGAAATACCCGAGGAAGATATCTTTAAGAAGATACTTTAGTTTCGACATAGTTCGAGACTGAAGGTATTCCGACTCGAATTACAATCGACGACAGACCGACAACCACGCTATAAGACATTCGCGATGTTTTATAAAAAATTACTCTCGGTAGTAGTCAAACGAAACGTTTGAAACGCGCAGAGTTGCACGAACATTGAAACTAAAATATTCGCAGTTGTTGAAGCCTTTGGTTTAACGTTCGAAGTAAGAAGAAGCGAGGCTGAAAGACGGGGTAGTAAATAAATTCTCGTATGACGTTTTATTAGAAAGAGGCGAACGGGAAGCAGTCGACGGGTTGGAATTTTTTTCTCCCTCCTCCGTTGGTTGAAGATATTCATTTTTCAAGCGGCAATGCACCATCTTTTCTGGTGCTGAGTGGATCGTTTCCACGAGAGGACGGACAGGAGAATGCGCTTTCTAAAAAGCTACCACTTTCCCGCTCCTTTCGTCTGTCTTGACGAAGACAAACCTGCTTCCATAGCGTGATCCGGCTCGCGAGCCTCCGACCGAACACAACCTCTTGGAAAGTAAGAGAAAAGAAAGCGAAACGAGAGATAACCACTTATCTTCGGTACGCTCGCTTCGCGCGATACTGCTAGCACGCGCTAATGAAAACGTATCACACCGACGATTCTGTTCTGTGTCCGACATTTTGTCTCCCGTTGCGAGACATTCGTCGCGAAAAAAATCGAAGATTTTCGAATTTATATTCGCTGCAGTCAGCAAATGTATCGTCAACGGAATCTGAACGATGATGCGGATTTCCTGTGGAGAAACGCAGTCCGAAAATCAACGAAGAGTAAAAGTGGCTGACGATTAATAGCTACGGTTAAGCGTATTTCTCGCGATCAAACGGAAAATAAAAGTATAGAGCGAAAGGGAAGCGGAGAGACTGAGACACCGATAGAAAAGTTGGAAGTCAGCGTCGCGTACAAGCTGTTGACATTTAATTTAAATCAAGTCGGAAGGGGAAAGTTTTGCGCTATCGATCCAAAGTAGTTACAAGAGGACAAGCAAGTAGTTAGGTTTGGTGAACTTTCGTCTCGCGACGTTGGAATTTCGTGCACGGGAAGTACCGGAAACGATGGCCAATGACGATCGTTTCGAAAAAATGAACGTCAATATGTAGCCTTCCAGGGGCAAAGAAACTTTCGTGGAATTTCAAAGTTGAGGAACGAAGGATGGCTTGGTGGAGAAGGATAGGTTGGTGGCGGTCTGGCGCTCGAGTAATGAAACCGGGAATGGCAGGGGAAAATCAATTTCTGCCGAAAAATGCCACCGGCGAACGCGTAATTAAGCATCGAGACTCGGGTATTTTTTAAATTAAATTTATACGAACTCTGGTCGCGCACTCGCGCGTCGCTCGCGCCCTGGTTAACTGAAAGGCGAAAATCGCTAAAAGTTCGGCGATGTAAAAACGAAAAGGAGATACATAGCGTTAAACAGACGGTGGTAACAATACCGTGGTACGATACGCGTCGCGTCCCATCGAAAATATTCACCGCGCGAAATGGCCGAGTTGTGTAGTACGTTAATTAGCTCTGCCACCAACTTCCCAAGGGATAGGAAAGCGAAGATAATTACGGACGTGTCGACGATACTGTCGGTCCCTGACGAAGGAGTTGACGTTTGAAAACGAATGGATTCCATCGACCAGGCCGGTGTTCCGCTATCGAGTTATCCTCGAATACTCGAAACGATCGCGCGTGACAAATGTTGCCGGCTCTTTCGACACTTCGTTCGACGGGGAGGCGCACTCGAAAATAAACACAGATCGCTGCCGAACGCGTTTGATAAACTATTTTAATAAAGGACGTACATTATATCTTTCATAGAATCGCCGACAGGTTAACAAACGTTTGGATAACAATTAAACATGCAAACGTTTCATTTTCCATATCTTCCAATGGAATTTCATAAATTCCGAAAACGAGGTAAAAACGAATCGGTTTGTAGAATCGCGTCTGTATCGTAGCCTTCGCGAAGAAAAATTATACGCAAGCGTAACGACGGACGAATTTCAAATATTTCCATATTTTCGTCACGCTATCGTTTCTCAGGAATTATTCCCGTCATTATCTTTCCACTTACCATGTCGACGTTCTTCCGGTCGCAAGACGTAGCGACCCAATCGTATTTAAGTCGATCTGCATAGAGGTATCGCGAAAAGCGTTCGGCACAACGCCGTCGAAACAGCAAGATAATTATTTTCGTTGGCGAACAGACCTTGCACGTAACCCCCGGTTCTCTGTTCCGTCGATAGTAAGAATCGCACGAAACTGCCAAAATGCCACTCGTGAATGTTACGGAATACAAGTGGCGGAATACGAGAAATAGGCAGCAGTCACGAAAAGAGTCGATCAGAGACGACGAGATTTAGACGAAGTGTCGTCGAGGGAGAAGATGTTATATCGAAACTCGATGAAATATCGGTATATTTATTTCTTGGGAAAAAAAGAAAAGGAGAAAATAAAAAGTAGAAAATAAGATTGCTCTCGGGGATTTCTATTCTTTAATCTCCTCCTCGAGGAGAAGCGAACGGGGCTTATTTCAGAAAAAAGGAGAAAGTGAAACGGTAGAGAGGCAAGCGGACGAAGAAGGATGGAACTAGGGGAGGGACGGAGGAATCGAAGTGCTCGATGAACGGCTAACGAGGTCCAACTTTGCCGGAAATGACGATGTACCGCTCCGCTTGGAGCTCGAACCGGTGACTTCAGGATCAAACCGCCTCTCTTTCGTTCCGGCAGTTGAACCGGTGTGAAATTGCCGGTGAATTTCTCCTCCCGTTCGGCTTGATAACCAAGAGATCCTCCAGACAAAAGAAACCTCCAGACCCCCGGATCAAAGTAATTTCAAACGAGAGAGCGAGAAGGAACGGCACCGCTGCGCATTTCACCATTCTGTCTTCGATTTTTCCCATTCTTCGAGGTTTGTCGGTCTCCTAACTCCCACTGACGTGGGACGTGTATGCGCGTTCTCACGCGAAGAGGTTAGGACGCGAGCAAAACGTTGGCAAACGTACAAGGAGCATAGGATAAAAGGCTCTCGCGGCCAAGTAAATCGAATCGCCCAATTCCGCGGGCGGAACTGTAAAAGCGCATCGATGCATCGTTGGAATTGTATATCGCGGTATTTCGCCAGGAATATGGGCGAACTGGAGCCTGTAAGAAACCGTCGTGCGGTTCTTACGGGAAATAAACGCGCCGACTGTCCGAACCATCGGAGAACACGGACGAATAATTCACAGAACCAGCCGTTTCTCTTTTAGCGCGATCTCTGCTACGATTCAGCCGGTTTCACCGTGCTTGAATCACGTGGAATTGCACGGAGGCAGGATTAGTAGAAATACCAGGATCGATGCTCCGGTATCAAGCCCTCGTATCGCGTCCAGACAGATTTCGAAAGCAGCAGATTTCAATAAATACTCGGAACACCGATACTTATGGAAAGTTCGCGCTGTGTATGGAAATTTCGACGTCTGGATTTTCTCGCGTGCTCGCCAATCCGGGAGCTCGTATCTTCGTCGGACAGAAGTCGAGTTGAATTGTATAGAGTTTAGGGCGTCGGGATAAGAAGAGGGGAAAGAGAAGGGATGGAAGTCGAGAAGCGCCGGTGGCTAAAGCCGATTGAAACAATCGGCGATCAGTGTTCGGTGATCCCACTTGGAAATGGCGAAGGGTTGGAAACGAAATCGTCTTGACATCGAACCTCACCCCCGCGACCATTCTACTCGAACGATTCGTGTGCTCGAGGCGTCGACTGACTAAAATTTCTCGCAACTGCTGCATCTCTCTTTCTTTCTCTCTCTCTCTCTCTCTCTCTCTCTCTCTCTCTCTCTCTCTCTCTCTCTCTCTCTCTCTCTCTCTCTCTCTCTCTCTCTCTCTCTCTCTCTCTCTCTCTCTCTCTCTCTCTCTCTCTCTCTCTCTCTCTCTCTCTCTCTCTCTCTCTCTCTCTCTCTCTCTCTCTCTCTCTCTCTCTCTCTCTCTCTCTCTCTCTCTCTCTCTCTCTCTCTCTCTCTCTCTCTCTCTCTCTCTCTCTCTCTCTCTCTCTCTCTCTCTCTCTCTCTCTCTCTCTCTCTCTCTCTCTCTCTCTCTCTCTCTCTCTCTCTCTCTCTCTCTCTCTCTCTCTCTCTCTCTCTCTCTCTCTCTCTCTCTCTCTCTCTCTCTCTCTCTCTCTCTCTCTCTCTCTCTCTCTCTCTCTCTCTCTCTCTCTCTCTCTCTCTCTCTCTCTCTCTCTCTCTCTCTCTCTCTCTCTCTCTCTCTCTCTCTCTCTCTCTCTCTCTCTCTCTCTCTCTCTCTCTCTCTCTCTCGAGTACACACGACACGACAAGGAAAACAGTTTCGAGTAGTTGTTGTTTGCTTGTCACGTCGTGCATTGGTCTATATTTTTGTCTCATTCGGCCCGTCTTTTATCAATCGATTCGGTCGACCTGATCGATAGTCGAAATGTTTGTAATGTTCGTTAGATTTCGTAGAACAGATTTCGACGACGAAAACCGCATTATTTCCGATAGAAATAAATATGGACGAATCGTAGCTGAACGTTGGTGTAAAATTACTGACCTGGTTTAACCGGAACGGACAAAAGATAATTACATACTAGCGATATTGGAAGATTAACATTGCGCCAAATGATCGATGGAACCATGCGCTCTCCGCTCGATCAGGATTACATCGGAGTCGATCAAATTTCGGAAGGTTATGAGCGATGATACGTGTGGAGTATTATGAACAAATAGTAAATTAAGTCAACGCGATTCGCGAGGATCTTGGCCGGGCTTCGATAGGCGATAAAACACGTCGGGCTCGATGGGAATGAATATTTGCACGTTGGTGAATAATTCAGAACGATGGAAGAAAACAGGATTCGCTGAATAATATGCAATCGGTGAAATGTTTCGCTGCATGCGCGGCGTGCACTTGAAAACTGATACGTTTGATAACCCACAGAGGGTGCATTCGAGTGGATAAATGCGTTATTGGAAACCAATCGGGAGGATAACGTAATTGTTGAAGTGTGTGCGTGATACAGAGAGAGAGTTGTCATAACGGGCCGGCCCTTTAACGTGCTCTAGGAAAGGTAAAATCATAATATGTACAACGGATGAACGCCATTCTATATTTACATATTTATTATTATTATTTTCAGCGATAATTTTAATCATTCGCAGCGTCTAGTCGATGGTTCGCGATTGCCTGTGAATCGAGTTTCATTCACAGCCACACAGATAACGAAACTTTTAAAGGGAACAATTATCTCTTTGATGTCTGGTTATTTTAGATCCTTTGCCTTGTCACGCAGTATCGATAGCGTGCCGTACGAACGAAACGCAATATTTATTCGGTTTTTAATTTTCCAACCACGTTTTCGGATCGCCAAAGTACCGGTCTCTCTTGTGTTTTAATCGTCAAACGACGAAGCCGAAAATGAAAATTAAGAAAGGCGGAGCACGGAGGTCGTGAAAGGGTAGGTAGGGGTGCGAGCACGAATCGTGAAAATGGAAACGAGAATGGAAAGTGGGCGAGTAAAATGCTATCCACCTGGGGGCCGGATAAATATTAACTCTTTTATAAATATGAAACGTGGCCGGAACTTCCTCTTGTTACGTCAGCTGGATAAAGAGAGTCGTGGGCAGGACGAAGGAAGATGACGAAGAGACGAGTGACTACCTATTGGAAAGAGAAACGATCCTCCGGA
Organism: Bombus impatiens; assembly: GCF_000188095.3. Classification (NCBI taxonomy): domain Eukaryota; kingdom Metazoa; phylum Arthropoda; class Insecta; order Hymenoptera; family Apidae; genus Bombus; species Bombus impatiens. The sequence continues at coordinate 561,994 of NT_177864.1, read as the reverse complement.
GATGGACGCGAGGGGTGAGACAAATAAGCAGAAACAACAAGACAAGCTCCATACTTTCTGCATGCGGGAAGAAAGACAGACCAAACGAAGGAGAGAGAAAGAGAGGCTGACGTGTTGGAGAAATATCGTGGATGTGTGTGTATGTGTGGACGGGCACGCAGAAACAGGGAGATAAATTCCTGCGGATTGCATGGAATCGGCAGAGCGGAGTTTATTTTACGGCTCCGGAGAATATTCCTGTCTCGATGTAATTGTAATGATGATTTATCGCGATAAGAGAATCGATTTTCTTCCGGGATTTGGATGTTTCTGCGAGCTGAAACGGAACCAAGGGTCCATTATATCTCGTGGACGTATATTTATACTCGAGGATGTGTTCGCGCGCTGTTCGCAATATTTCTCGGCAATCTTTTTTCGTCAGAAACCATTTCGACTTGAGGAAGATTACAAACTCTGATCAAAGGATTCATGACTCGAGTATGAAGGTATCTCGGTGCACCTGGTCGATCGCCGCGATGTAAGCTCGACTAGGTACAACTCCCGTGGTGTGAAGTATCGCTTGTCGGAGTTCACGCAACGGTAACATCTTCTACGTGGATTGTCATTAATTTTCTACGTCTTTGACTACAAATACTTACGTATATACATATATGGGTACTTCATCGATGCGCTCGAACAACAGGAAATTTGACCAATTTTCGATATCAGTTACGTCGGTTTAACAGAGACCGCTTTAACGAAATTTGTTTTTAAATGGAACACGATTCCGAAAACGAGGACACTTAGATCCGGTAGCGATTAAACACCGACGAAAGAACCCTGTCTGCCGCCGAGGATCACGAAATTGCAGCCGTTTCAGTAATCATCGACATATTGTAGCCGAAACTCGAACATCGGGGTAGCAGAGGAAAGGAGACGGGACAGGTTAGCGTTTAGCAGCGTACAGCAGCGTGTAGCAGTGAAAAGGACCGTCGGAACAATTAGCGCGAATTCCGCGTCTGATGCAGTTTTCGCGTCCGTCCGATTGTTTTGGCGCCGTTGAATTTTCCGGGTACGGCCGTAGGAGGCTGGCACGGCAGTTAAGCCGAATTCACACCAGAAATTAGTGCCCGGTTCGAGTCGTTCACCCCTCGGTCACAACCTCCCCTCATCGGGGACTCCGCTTGAAACTCGAACCCGTACGAGGAAAACGTCCACGACCTCGATTGTTTCGGGCATGCAAAAAGGAAAAAAACCGCGCTATAGGATTTCCATTCCACCCGCCCCTTCCACTTCCCTTCTACTCCTATTCCATAGTATTCGCAACCCCGAGAACGAGCATAGTGTATTTTTTTCGTTCTTTTCATTTGCCAAGTCCGTAGAAACGGTGGAAGTTCATTTGTCAGCCGAATAACATCCACGGACTGATACGTCAATCCGAAATCGAATTAAAGCCGAGGAGCAACGTCACGAACGTCAGTCGCGGTATCATCTATTTCCAACTTTTAAGCGACGCCACGCTCGGAAAAGTCAAGAATATTTCTTCGCAAACAAGACATCTATCTTTCATTCTATCGACCCGTGCTTCTTCGATCTTCGCGGTCGTTTCGCTCGAAAGTTCTCCAAGAACTTTGTCTCGTCGAACGCTACTGCAGAAAAATTTGCACAATCGAGGAACATCGACTCTCCCCTCTGGCAACATTAGTCGCAGTCTCGGCGCGAAATCTTACTTGCAGCGAAATCGCGGTCCCGCGACCGAATGAAATTTATGTCCACGCTGTATCTTCAGCATTCACGATCAAGTCGAGGCTGAAAGACAAGCCGAGCACGTTTTTCTCGCCTACCAAACTCGACCTTTGAATTGTCGCCATCACGCGAATAACGTCGAACTTTGGCATTTCCAGTCTTCCTTTTTTCTTTCCATTTCAATTTGCTAAAAATTAGTAACGAACGCCACTACGTATATATCAAGTGCTATAGTCTCTCGAAATCTCGAAACTTCGAAGCTTTGCGAGTTCGCGAGCGATCGACGCAACGGCGAGTGAAAAATAAGTTGGGAACGAGTAACTAAGATTCACTTAGGTAGAAAGTCCGTTTCAATGAAAAAGGGGCGATAGTTTCGGATTCAAGCAATTAACTCGCGTGGCACCGTTACACCGTTATATACACGCTGCAACGAGACCAAGACACTCCAAGTCCGCTGTAATTGTGTTCGTTAATTAAGATTACGATCAGGACGAGGCTGAACGTCTGACCTGGTTCTCCCAATGTTCGTCAATTTTGTAGAGACCTAGCGGCACGGCGAATCCGAAGAATTATTCGGAATAATACGTAGCATCGTGTGCATCGTAGTTTTTATTCTCGCTCGTTTTTCTCTTCTTTTGTTTCGTGTATACCGTGCTTTTCGTTCGAATCGCTCTTTCCAAAGCTACACACTCGGTTTCTTCTTTTCTCTCCGCTCCCTTGAACTTCGCGTTCACTGATTGTTCTTGAACTCGTTCGATAAACAATACAACCGCTACAGGGTCGATTAAAATATTGGTCAGGTAGTTGGAGTGCTCTGGCATTGGTGTGTCTATGTTTCAGAATTTCGCAGGAGTCGGGCCGCTCGCTGCTTGTTTGAACATGAAATCGAGCCAGCGAGGCGCGAGCCGGGTATAATGAAATTGTATCACAAACTGATGGAAATGTGGGTTAACTTCATGCTCTGACAATCACAATTTGCCTTTGATTGAATCGAGGCCTTTGATACGAATTTTTCGTCAGTCGAGGCAGTCGCCAGCGTACATTAAACGTCATTCCACCTTCGTAGAATATCCTCTTCCAATTTAACGACCATCGCGATATTTTGCGAGAAAATTACTGACACGCGCGGTGTTAATCGCTGGTGCGAATGTTTCGAGGACTTTTGCAAAATTCACGGACACCGATCTTTACACGTACGTTGATGATCGTTCACGCTCTAGTCACTGATGGTCGACGGTTGATTTAAGCGTACAAGAATAAAAAGCACGATACTTGGTTGTGCTGCTACATGCAACGAGGAAAATAAATATTCCGCGGAACGATATATAATGAAAATCGTGAGCCGCGTGGGATCGATTTGAATACGAGTTTAAAGAGATCGTCAGGGAAGTCGGATATTTCTCGTGAAATATGAATTCGTGCCGATGCACGGCTCGTGAAACAATGCGAGTAGCTTAAAAGGATTAATTAATCGTTGCGTTAAGCGAGGATGAATTAAAAGTCCGAAGCTCGGAATGGAACAGAGAGAGAGTTGCCTCTTCTTTTCAAAACGAACAGGTAGAGACACAATCGATGCTTCTGCCCCTTTGTGTTTCGCTCGCTCCCCGACGCGATTCGATGGTAATCGAATTTTAGAAATCGTGCCGCAACGCGCTCCACTCGTGTCGTACAATGTCGAACGAGGTCGGTAGCGGCGCTCTTTTATCCCATTGTCCCGAAAGATATCCAATGGACACAGTGTGATAGAGCTGCACGCGCAACCAATCCACAAGGGAATTCTTCAAGTGCTGTAAAACCTCGTTATTATCCCGATATAAAAGCTCGACCGGTGGACAGATTGCCACCGATTATAACCTTTACTCGCAACACCATCGTGGCACGAATAAGTTTTCTTCTCTTTCGTCCATTTGTCCATGTTCACCGCGCGTAACTGGAACTTTCACCAGGGAAGAGAAACATAGCGGAAGACACGTGGTGTACTTTGAATATCGTCGAGATCGACTTACGTCTATCGCGCGATTATTTTCCAGCTCGTGCAATGGAAAGAGGTTTTCGAGTGTGCACGGTGATAAACGTAATGGCGGTATCGAGGTCATTAATTCTAGAGCGGGATCGTTAGTTAAGTCATAATCCAGAGTAGATATCCGGTAACTTGGCCCCAAAAAGCAAGAGTTATCGTTTGAAATATGTTTACACGTGGCATGCAGGATTTAGCGAAACGCCATGGAAAACGCAAACGGTGAAACGTCAGCAGTAACATATTTAAACAGCACCGGTGGAACAGCAGCTACGGTCTAACACGATCAAACGTGAACAAGCACGTATTCACCGTGTTCTCGGGATGTAGTCACGGTGCCGTATCTGCCGGGTTGTTATTTATAAATATACGAATCTCGTGGAACATCTCTTTGGTTAAATATCACTACGGTGCGGTGGTGGCACGTTTTCTACCTATATTGCTCCACGTGGACGTTAATTTATTCTGCGGATGGAGAATCGAGCGGAGCCTGGTCTAACGAACGTACCGATGCGTTTGCGAATGGACGGAGAAGAGCGCAGGTCGAGTTCTCCGCCGAGAAAAAGGTGACGACCTTCTTTCGAGCTGTCGACGCTCGCAATATCGATATTAAAAGTTCAAGAGGAAGATAAATGAAGCAAAGGCTCGAATGGATGACCGATAATTAAATTTATATTCTCCGTATAATGAGAAATTGCAAACGGACTGGAACAGGCGGAGAGGTTCTGCCGGTGGGAAAAAGTTTTCTCGGTGGCCGATTTCGAAGGGGATTGGTAACGTCCGACGCAGACACGACTACGGATGGAAATAAATCGAGCAGAGATTTGCGATACAAGGCGGTAAAGTTCGTCGAAGCGTATCAACGTAATCTCTTCGGAACGATTATCAATTTAGCCACTCTCGAAAACGTTCCCGACACGATAGATCGTTTAGACGTAATCACAGTAATAAGGCGTGCCGCGTTGCTCCGTCGACGATGTAATTTTGTTGTAAACTCATCAACATTTACGAGCTACCGCTTCTGACTATACCGTGTCCCCTCGTCCTCGCGTGCATTTTCATTTCAACGGCGAATATATTACATTTAATATATTCATGCGTCTTCGGGATACGTTAACCGAATTTCTGTGTCGGGGGCCTCTTCTCGAATTAAGGGCTTTCACGATGAATCGTAAAATCAAGCGGGTTTAGTCTCGGTGCGTCTCCTTTTTTTTTTTTTTTTTTTT
>NT_177864.1:518746-555876 GCF_000188095.3 Bombus impatiens | reverse complement strand
TTTTTTTTTTTTTTTTTTTTGACGCGGCGTTTCCCACAGTTTGCCACCGCGCTTTAAAATAGCGTCCCCAGGGAAAGAGAAAGAGGAGAAAGGATATCCTCGTCTCGGTGAACGAGAACGCGAGGCTCTCTCGCGTCATTAGAGTCGAATCTGTTGGAAGTTGCGGTGGAACATCGTTCGTTTCTCTTGTTCGCTGTGGTGTGGACACTCGGCGCGACTCGGAAACGTTAATTGAGAGAATAAGACAAAGTATGGTGGAAGTTTCGGAGCGTGAATCTTTCTTCGGTCTCTTGTAAAGTTGCAACACGTTGGCAGAATTTTAACGAGGGCTGGCGGGATGCGGCCGATCGCCTGGTGCTTACAAATCACGAGGTGATACATCGTACGCTTGTTCCCTCAGCTTATTCTCTTGCCCCCATACCGAACCCATCCGTCTGCCTCCAGGTAAAAGGCTTTTCATCCCCGTAATGGCTATCGCGTCTAATTAGTCGATCGAGGTATCGATTCCTCAAACGTGTCCAGACTGTTTACCCGCGATTTTTCTACGGAATTCCGCCGCCGTGAGATTGATCCTTCCTTCTTCAAGAAAATCACGCGTCTGCCCCGTCGATGTTCGCAATGATTGTTCTTTTAAAGCGATCGACGTGGAATGGAATATCGTAATAAGAAATAATATCACGAAAAAATAAATTTTTTAATCAAACGTTGCTTCGTTGCCGATGAATAAGGAGTCGTATTAATTAAAGAGACGCTTCAGAGTTTGCTTAATTTAATATGCAAAATTGGTATCAGTCGGGCGGTTTGTGAGAACGGACGTTCGACATCTTTCCCATCGAAGTTCCTCGTTATTGGAAAAGTCTATAAACTTGGTGAAAGCCGGCGAAACGCGAGAACAAGTTACGGGCATATCAATGTTCCATGATTTTCTTAATTCGCTGGGAACGTTGGCGATCGCCGAGTAATTTCGTGCAACTAACGTACCTACTCGGACAATAACCGAACCGTTTTCCACGGTTCCGTCGGGCAATCGAAGAAAGTTTAACGTCACTTCCTGCCGGATTCGTTAAACTTCGACTTTCGAGAGTTTTTACTTTGCCGTTTCATAAACGTTCCACGGCAAATTCTCGACCAAGTTGCTTTTTAATTGGACACGAAGTTTACCATACACGCTTATCCCCTCATTCATTCAATTATGTTTTCGTAAATGTTGAATCGCGCACGGGATGAACAACGCTCGCGTGTAACGCCGCTTTTGCTCATTATTAAACGACCTTAATAGCCTGTAATCAGACAAAGCTAGTTATGCCACCTTTTTTCTGCGATATAATCAAAATGTGGAATCAACTAGGGGAATAATCGTAGCGTAATAAGCCAAGTGTCACGATCACGTGCAATTAACAGGACAAAACGCATCGACCACGCTAGAGGTAATAACGAAAAAAAAAAAAAAAAGGTAATAATAAAATAAAAACGAACGTGCAGTGCAATAAATTTAGATCGAATGTATCGGTGGTCGGGCGTTCATTAATATCGTCTGCGCGGTCGAACGCAGACGGATTGCATATTTCATTTCGCGGCGTGTATAAAACACTCAGCTCAATAAGCGTTTAATAAGTGCATTCGAACCGGCGCGGAAAGATGAAATACCACGCCATCCTCTTCACATTTCGTATTAGCCTTGTAGGATTTTCGACTACTATTCGAAATTTAACCACGTGTCAGCTGTGAAATATAGATGACAACAGGAGTATCGACCGCGTTTTAATTAATCTGCCTAGGTTTATTAAAGTTGCTATACAAAATTTCACGCTGCAACGAGTTGCGTTAGATACGCTATACCAAACGATCAGATTGTGAAAAATTAGCCAAGAGTTACGGTTGAAATCGCTTTCGCGGAAGAATAACAGCAAGAAAACAACGGAGAACCTATACAAAAAAAATAAGATAAGAAAGAAGACCGTGTTGCTTAATTCGACTAACTAGTGGGCGATACAAAACTTGAAGATTACATTCTGACCATCGAACTACCCTCGCCTTGTTTTCTAAGATTTTTCATCGTCGCTACACTCACAGCTACGCACAATGGAAAAGCAATGAGACGAGCCACGGCGCCGATGTATCGTTGATTTTTCAATTTACGAGGTTGTTGCCGGGATGGCGCGTATCACCGGGAAATTTCAGTGAAACAAGGTTCGCTTAAAATAACTCCCGTGTGAGGAGCATACAAGCGTGCTGGTGTATAATAAATGAGGAAGAAGGGTAGCCAGGGCCGTGATGGCGTCATCTTATTAAAATCGGGAGAGAACCGATATCGGGCCGCCAGATGATCGAGTATCGATTCTCAATTACGCCTTAATGGCAACGTGCGGCAACCGTATCGGCTAGGCGTAGCAGATCCCTAACTTTAGGAGTAGATCATCTATCGTGACGGCAAATAGACACGGATGATGGACCGGACGGATGAAAGGTAATATTTTACGCATTAGCGCGTGCTATGTATTATCGAGGGAAACTTCGCGACGGGATATCGATGGGTATGCAAATTGTCCAACGGAAGAAATCAGTGAAATGATTAAAATGCAATTCCGCGTGTGCGTGGAGAAAATGGCCAGTGGAACAGAATGACGAGGATGAAAGAGATTAGTTTCTCCCTCGGCTGGTCTTATCTCGCTTAATGAACCTAGCCAGAGTTGGTTCATGATCCTCGTACGAGAGAACTCGTCCATGTTGTATATACTGACCTGACTGAGAACCGATGTGTTAGCAACTTTGCTCGCGTTACTCGAGTTGCATGCCTGCAAAGGCTCTCTCTTCACCAACGAGCATCTCTCTCTCTCATGCACACACGCGCACACGCTTTGCCTTCATTGCACCTTCTCTCTGCAATGTTCTTGACATCTCTGAAACTGTTATTCCGGATAGACTCAGAGATTTGATTCTCCTAGGCTCAGTTTGTAGCGGACGTCCGTTCAGAAACAACCAGCAAACGCTGTTCAATGCTTGTTAATCTGCTCGCCGATTCTCTGCGATTAAACAATTAAAATCATAGCTCTGTTCTTAGACGATAGAATCGTGAAGACGAGGAATAAAGATATTGGTTGCTAGTTGGTTGCTGGGGTAAGGGGGAAGTTCTGTGACGGAGGGAAGTTTCTATAGCGAAAAATTCTTCACCCCTTTAGGCTGATCTATAGAGACGCTATGAATTATCCTGAATTAAAATTTCCACTCGACGCTTCTCATAAAAGTTGGGGCATAAAACTCACGTTTGAAATTATAGCAGTTTCAAGTTATATCGAGACGTCGCGAATCGAATAAGTAAGAGCGTGGAAACGATTATTTCTCGAAAATGCTCGAGAACAGTTTCCCGGACATTCGTTTATTATCTTAGCGAACGCAATTACGTTGCTTCCCGGAACAGACGAAAGTCGTCATTACGAAAAGAGGGAAATTTTCCTTGCTGTCCGGAGAGTCGCGCGTCTTAATAGAGAATCGAGGCACTGTTAATATAACCGTATCCGCGATAGTACGCGATAAAGCTTTATTACCGTGTAATATTGTTGTTAACGTGATTATGCACGGCTGGTTGATTGAAACATCGCAGGACGAGTTGTATAGGGACACGACGTATTGAAAGGACACGGCGAGATATCAATTTCGAAAGTACTCGTTAAGAACCTTTGTGGTTCTTTGTTTAATTACCGCGGTGTTGTCGACAAAGCAAATTGTTCAGCGTAGCTCATTACGATATAAACTCGAGCGAAGAAAGGAAGCTTTTGTGAGGGAATTTGTCTGGTTTCGAAGCGAGACTTACTTAAGAATTCCAAGGGAAAGATGTATCGAGCTACGAAATTTCTAAAGAACCACGAAACCGGCATATGTACAAAGAACGATCAAAAGGAATATTCGGTTTCGTTGTACGCGGCCGTGGAAAATTGTTGATATCCGTGGTATTCGGAACCGGAAATCCAGGATTGCCCCGTCTTTTGGCCGAGAGAGATCTCGGGTACTTTGAACGAAATCGTTGAATTCGTTGGATCGTGGGAATGGTTTTTGGCGACGACGAAGTGACAAAAATTCTGGAAAACAAGAACCGGCCCGGACAACCGCCTTCATATATCCGCTTTGCCGGCGACGGTTTACCAGGTAATCCCGTGAAATCGACTCGGTTCTTCGGTATAAACTGCTCTGTCTACGAATCGAATGAGACGCTTTTCAAAAGCAGAGGAAACACAAAGCGTGGAAAGATTGATATTTGCGGTATTTCAATAGCGAAAAGTTGATGTCGGTGCAAATAGAGGGCAGCTTTCCTCTGGGACATGGTCGATGGTAGAAAAAGTTCTCGTGGAACGGATGATTGTTCGCAAACATTGTTACAGCCGCGGCTTTCAGTTGCTGATACAAAATGTCAGATTATGTCGCGTCGGGTGCACTTAAAAGTTCAAGCACTCCGGACAGGACTGAATCTTTAACGCTTCGAGATGGTTACCCACTCTTGATATTTACCCTTCCATTAACAAGGGAGATCCAACTTCCCATGCCGTGCCAGTTCCGAAGTAATTAAACCGCTCTTCCGTCGTTTTTCTTGGTCTAGCCTTTAAACTCTCGTACGCAGTCTGCTTCTCGTTACCTTCAACGTTTTCTCCCTCCTATTCCGTTGCGTTCGTCGAAACAATCTTCGCTATACTTGGAAAGCAAAAGTTGCTCCAGTTTCCTCATTTCTTTTCTCTCTATCCTTTCGCTTCCCCTTTATTAATAAAGCACGGTTATTGTCGTGCATCGGTCGAGTTTGTTACTTTAGTAAACGAAACGGATACCGGTGAACGAACGTCGCAAAGATGCAGAATTTCTCATTAATCCTCGCAGTGTCTCTCCGCAAAGAGCAAAGAATATAAAAAAATAATAAAAAGGTAAGAAAATGCAAAAAAAATAAATATAAGAAAAACAGCGATTGCAAGCTCCGTAATTAATTACATCTCTCGTTGGACGCCGCTCCTTTTTTCCCAGCTGAAAGCCATTTCGTGCGGCGTGCTCGCGCGTTTTCCTCTCCTTTGTCGCGTTCTTCGTCGCGACGATCGAAGGGAAATTGAACGCGAACCCATTTTCTTTCGAACCGGCGTTAACGGGGAGAAACGAACGCCAGAGAAGAATGGGAAGAACAAGGCAGCTTTGTGCCTTCCGCGGTTTTATCTCGCGTACAAATTCGCACATTGTTGCTTTTATTCGCAAGTTCCGGCGACGTCGGAGGGAGCGGATTGTCAGCTGGTAGCGCGAGCTTGCAACGCCAGCTTTCTTTTCAACCGCGATTCTTTTTATTTGTTGCCGCAGTGTGGTTGCACGTACGTGCAAACACGACGTTATGGGACAAACGAGAAGGGGTAAGATAGAGAGAAAGAGAGAGAGAGAGAGAGAGAAGGAAAAAAATAAAGCGGGTCGAGACTGCTTTCATGCGGTGCCCCATTCACCGGGAAATTAGGGCAAGCGCTTTAAAGTTCATTGAAAAACTTGCACGGCGAATCCGAATGAAAAGAAAAAGTTCTTGCGCGAGCGAATTTCGAGAGTTCCTTATTTCGTCCCTGAAAGAGCGCGAAAGTAGCTGTTTCGCGTCACATCCGGTATTTGTTATCGCCCTTTATCTCAATTATCCTGCCTTGAAAATGTTCACAATCATTGAAACACTCCCTGTTTCCTGCTGGATGTTCACTCTTGCGTTACTTGTTACCCGTATAATTTGTGGAATCTTCTTTCGGAGAACTGTTTTCTCGTAATTATCTGCTCCTTGGTACACCTTTCCATAATTAAAGGGGACAATGTTCTTCCATTCCAAGTTACCATCGAGCCTTTCACAATTTCCTTATAATTATCACCGTCTGCCAATTTTGTCATTTCAAATTTTAAAATAGAAGCCTCTCTCGAGGCGGAAGTTCGAGCTCGTTGCATCAAGCTACACCGGAATGTCGTCGCATTTACTGAACGCGACGATTCGTCTTGCTCGCTCTATTTCCATCCAACAACGCGCTCAACCAAAATTTCGAAACGTCGCTAGCTCGAACCCCTTGGCCGGCTGCGACAACTCAGAATCAAATTCTTCGGACTGTGCGCTAGACAACCGTTACGAGAATCGAACTAATATCGTGGAACGATAATGGGAAAGTATAGTTGACACATGGATCGGTGCAAAATGGCGGACATCCGACGTCCACCGTGGACACGAACACGGGGCGTAGTAAAGGGGGTGGACAAAATTTACCACTCGCAGCTGGACAAGCGGACACGTAATTAAGCCGAGCAGATAAACACGCAATTACCTCAACGACGACGAGAATCGAGAACTCCGCGCGGCTGGTTGAAGTTGCGTCGTGGAATTGCAGCCAGGCCGGCGTCCGTCTATCGTCCGGCAGCTACCAAAGAAAAACAGATTCTTCCGGCCACCGATCAATCTGTAAATTTGACAATCGTTAGTTAGACGTTAAATTTTATTTGTGCAGTCGGTTTACCCACGGACTTTGAGCACAGCAACGAGGGGTTTATTGGTTAAACACAACGATTACCGGTGTCGATGAACATCTCTTCTTCCTTCCTTTTCATCGCTGCCGGCGTGTTGTACACAGCAGCGTAAGGTAAACTTAAAAGCTGCGATTTCATAGAAACCAATAATGAATTATGCGTAGCTGTAAATATTAGTCTATCGATTGTTTTCTCGTCGCCGAGAGTACATTGTAGCGGTGTTGTTCTAAAAAATTTTCATTCAAAAAGTTTTACACGGGTTTCCTGTTATGCTAACACACGCGTGCACTCTCGGACGAAAATATCGTTGTTCCAGTGCGTTGTCTCTCGTAATGTGGAGAAAGGAAAAGTAGAAATTCGCGCGCATTCAGAAACGATCTTAGCAGAGAGTTACTGCGAACGTAGAAAGAAACGTAAATTCGTAGGACGGTGTCTTTTTTTTCGCGTGGTCCTTTGCGAGAGATCCCGGTTTCCTTCGCTTTAGTAACCTCTGCACTTTGCAGCCCGTCCGTGTTACTTCGCTAACGACTGGCCGTAATTTTTTACTGGGATTTAGGCAAACAGGGGAAATAGAAATCCCGCGTGCCGGTGGAAAGTTTCGCGAGTGGAACTCCATAGAGGAAGGAAAGCATAGAGGGAAGAACGAGATTACGCTTGGTGTATCGCGTAAAACCATTTCATGATTTAGTTTAATTCTCGAACGACCATAAAATTCGCCAAGATAAACGAGAGATTGAATAGGATCTCATTGCTCCAGCATCTCGTTCCGTGTGATTCCAGAGTTTAACAACACTGCCTACGTGCTCGATATCTCAGCTTGCATATCGCGTCTATAATGATTCAACGAAAATTCGAAATTACGTCTTTCCCGTCCGGTGTATAATTCTCGTTGCGTCAAGCTGGTCAGTCATAGAAGTGTCACATTAACAACGACACCCGGAGGCGTTTCGTTCCGTGGCTAAGTAAGTGGCAACGCGAGCGACGTGTTGCTTACCAAGCCCGATGTTCCGCAAGCGAGGGAAATTAGACGTGGCCGTCACTCGTCCGACAAGTAGAATAATAATTCTGACCGGCGTAGTTCGCTCGTCAATTTCACCGTTTATTCCCTCATCATTGGATACCCGATTCGCGGAACCAAGGTTGCAGTTTACTTTGCTTAACGAGCCTCGTTAGTTTCCTGATAGACACGGCAGGATGTTTCCATTTGTCTTAAATAACGGATCGCGGTAGGTTGGACCAGTTGGAAACGGTCGAATCGTGACGCCTAAACGAAGAAGGTCACGTATTTCGGTTCGCATCCTGGCCACGGAGAAATTTAACGGTCGACGAACGAGACGAGGATCGTAAATTTACGCGTTCTATTTTTAATATCTTCGGCCGCGTAGTGGCGTGCTTCAGCGGGCAAAAATAAGGGAGATACGTCGCTGAAAGGAGATGCCAGAAGCGGCGGATTCAGCAGGAAAGAACATTCGCCGGAGGAATTTTCGTATAGCATCGCGCAGATGCCGAAAAGGCCAGACAGTTATCGGATGATAACTTTCGGAGGCATCGCGGACGAAAGCGAGCGCGCGATAATAACCGTAGCAGGCAAGAGACGTCGTTAAACGGTGGCACGGGCAAACATAAATCTTGGGAAAAACACGCGTGGCAAAATTGCCACGGGCCAACCTTGCTCTCGGAAAATATGTATCACCCCCGGTACCTCTTTCGCGTCTCTCTTCCGCCAGCCTCCCTTTTCCCCCCCAACTCCTTCGGTAACAGGTTCACGTATTTTCCGAAACCAGAGAGGAAGGAAGAAATCCTGCGACGTTATCCTGGAAATCCGAAAAGAAAATTCGGTCCATCGAAATTTCACATCAGCGACAACGAAATCACGCGACTCCTTTTCAAATTGTCTAGCCGGTGTACCGTTGTTCTCGTTATTTGTCCGTTCCTGTACTTCCAAGTAGCTTTCCTTCGCCTCTCGATACTACGGCGTGGATCGAACATTACAGAAACCGCCCTCCCCATCGGAAACTAGCAACTAAAGTCTCTACCGTTTCGTCGATCTTCTTGCCTCGTTCGCCGAGTTTCAATCTCAGATCGCCGTTCTATAATGTGCGTCTTGGTATGACGCAATACCGGCGCATTATCGGCGTTTTAATTATCAATTAGCCGCGTAGCAAGGAAACTAGACACGGATGATCCACGTTCGAAATTCGAGAACTCGATAAATCGCGGCCGCCCTCGCTCCATCTCTTTCCGGCGGTGCGAGCTACTTCTCGGAGCGCACGCTGTCTGGCATATGGAGGAGGTACTGCAATGCAGTTGCTCGCCGCGCTGAGCCTGCCGGGTATTCAGGCATAGCCAGGCACGAGAGTCAGCCACGAGTCAGCCGCGCAGGGAATCAACCACGGTATATATAAGACGGCCAAGCAGAACAGGAAGGCCGGCCAATAGCGTAGACATTCGTTGAATTTTGATTCTTCTTTCCACGATTCGTTTCTCCGTGCCGTGTCGGCTATGGCAACTTTCTTTTCAGTTATCACAACTCGCTGGAAAAGAATCGTAAGGAGAACTCCTATCTCCGGAGTATAGACACGTTCCGGTTATTTAATTAGTAAGATTTCTTTTTAATCAGGCACGAAGGGTGAAAAGATAGCGAAAGAAGGATTCCAGTCCCTCGGAGGTTACGACACTGCGTTTGACCTGGCGTGTCGTAACGTCGGTTGTTTTTAAAGTGGCCACTCCACGACATCGCGAGCACCTAGATCGTATTAATACCGATACTTGTACCCTTCGGCTACCTTTAATTACAGAAACGAAGTGACGATAATCGTCATTATGAACACGGGGAAGCGGATTCAGTCGGCTGGCTCTCCATTGATCTGTCCCTCGGTGTTATCGACGCGTTAATCGCGCAGTAATTACCATTCCGCTGCATATATCGTGTCGACCCTTCGTGTTGCCACGTTTGCGTTACGACTTATCAGCTTTCTATCAAAATCCACGTTCCCTTTGTCCTATTTCGCGTCGCTCGAACGATCGAACTCGCGCCACTTTCCTAATGGAATAATTTTCATCGTGGCCGATTACCATCTTTCCACGTGGTTTTCATTAATCCGGGTGAAAGGAGAGCAGCCTACGCCAGTGTCGACGAGGTAAAGCGTCGCGGCGCGGAGCGTCGGCCGTTTTTAAGGCGGCCTTTAATATTGCACACGCGGCAGAACGCTCGAAACGGAGCCTCGAAGTCGAGTCTTCGAAGCGGGTCGTGACGAGGTTGAACGGCAAGCCGCGGGCTACGACTCCCTCGCGATAAGACACGACTTAAATCTACAATTCCTCTAGCCACCCTTCTTACGAGCCTCTGGCGACACACACGACCACGTGTACCGCCCACTCGAGCTTACTTGTAGATCCTCCCACGCCGAGCATGCACGCTGGATATATAGATATTCGAACATTGGCGTATAATCTGTTGCCGAACTTTGGTTGAAAGCTGGCGTCGAAATACGCCGGCGAAACGCACCAACGCTACGATGCAATACGATCGTGTTTCTCGACGTAGAATGTCGATGTACGTCGAACTGCGAGGACGTTCGTCAAGTAAATTCATCGAAATATCGACAGACTTCGTAAAAGCAATCGCACTTTGTCCTCTTTTAGCATTCGAAACGGACAGACTTCGTTGTATCGCGCGAGAAATATTCCTTTGATCCGTTGTTCCATAACATTTGGCAAATGGAAAATAATAAAACAAAGGCGATGAAATTTGATGCTTCTAAACATAGATTTGCAATTACACAGATGTCGTGGATCGAGCTTTTTTCCTTGAAATGATTCTACAAAATAACCAGCGTCTTCGATTTCCCCGAAGCCATAGCTGGCGACGCCAATGACTTCTTGGAGGAGCATCGTAGCAGAGGTCGTTTTCTTTTAATGCTCGGACTTGTCGTTCGATGGGCCACGTTTCCATCGCCTTCGCCGGGATATCGTGCCCCTTATGGTATTCGTTTCGGCGCGAACTGCGACCTCGTTGTCGTCTTATTCGCACGGTATCGTGTCGGGACACACTCCGTCAGTCGTATAATTTCTCGAAATCGTCAGTCCCATTCAATTTACACGACCTTTACGATTCTCGCAAAAGCATCGCGCGAATTTTCCAACCGAGGGAATACCAAACAGAAATTTCGGAGCTCGCATTGCTTGCCAGGGTTCGACGCCGTCACAGAATGGAACGACGGCCCGTAATCGGTCGGTGTTTTTGCGCACCCAACCTGTATTGTACAAGTATTTAGTAAAACATCGTTAACTCGCCGCTCAGGCAATATTATTTCGCTCGCATTCCCTTCAAAACTGTGTGTGGATCGTTCCGTTTTCGGTTGCCGGCGAAATATAGATTAACGATAACGCTGAGCATAACTGCGTCGGAAACGGTGGAACGAGGCCGATACGAAGGAAACAATAACCCGATAATGATGAAATATCGTTTTTCTTTCGAAACCGGACGTATATTAAATATAAATCGTTATTCGACGCCGGCACCGTTTTGTTTGCTGATTAATATCATCGAATCACGGAACCGCCTGCTGGAGAAATTTTCGCCGTTATTCACTTGCTTCTTTGTTGACCGTAACATATAGGGCAAAGGTGTGACGTAACATCGGGCGATAAAAAAGCGGAGAAAAGAAAGAAGCAGTGTAAACGTAACGTGCAATGAAATAACGTGGCATGCAACCGCGGTATAACCTCTTTGTCGGTGACACATCAGGCTGTTCTTTATTAAAAATATCGTTCGACCAATCGCGCTACGCTTCTCCTGGGGAGCTAGCGCATCGTAAACATTGCGGCCGGTGCAAACAGGTGGCTCAATATCGGCCGTGTTTGCAGCCGGATTAGCGATTCTGTTGGATACTTTATTCCCGGTCGCCTCTTCTCGCGCGATTCGTCCGCAAAATTAAGAACGAAATGGAACGCTGCGAGATTTATCTTTCCCTCTCGGTTGCGCGAAAAGGAACAGCTGGTGCGCGCGGAATGGGCCGTGTTACTCCGTTAACGAGAAATACGTAACGGGATTGCGGCTTCTATTCGATTTTTAAATAGCAACGCTTGCTAGTTTATTTAGCGTCCGTTTACCTCTGTCGAACTCTGATTATTTCACCCTCGAATTCTTACTATAGCTCTGTCGGTTTTATTGCTGTTATGGTTTTGACGTATTGTTTGGGAAATTGGCACACAGGAAATGGCGAAATACATGACGAAAAGCGGACTGTGTGGAATATTCCCTTTGTTTCTAGCGTATCCATCGGTGTAATGCACGTAATGGGTGCAAACTCGATCAAATGGTTCTCCTAAAGCTTAGCTCACTCGTTAATATCGTAATAGTCGGAACAGGTCGACGTCCAGCGTATCGTGTGCGTGGGTAAAAGAGGGAAGGAGAGGAAGAGGGAACCGCGCGTGCTAGCGACACGGAAATTCTCTCAAATAGAGGTACACGCATTGCCTACACACGTGCTTAGGTCAATTCTCGTTGGGCGAGAGAGCGGAGTAAAAGCGAAGAGAGACGAATCGACATTGGGTTTCACTCGGCTGGATTTCGGCAACGCGTCGCGATAGATCTTTTGATCGATCGTCCGTAGAAACGCGTACGGTTAATCTACGATCGATCAGTTTCCACTTGCGAGTATCGAGCCCAACCGTCGAAAAGTGAATTAACCTCCGTTATGGATCTCAGTCGACGGAATTATGTACGATATACCTCGTGCGAAATACATAGTTTTTCTAATTTCTGTGGATCTCATCGTCGATTAACGAAGGAATATTGGCGTTACTGGATCCTATCGATTCGGCACTCTCAACTTTCTTCGTCGTGTTCATTCCTTTGTCCCTATTGGTGTAACAAAGAATAGAAAAAGGGCGAGTTTGTTCACTTTTTCTTTTTTTTTTTTTTTTTATAAAGCAGATTTAAAATAGGTCGGAAAAATATACAGCGGTGGCGTTAGAAAACTCGAGAAGCTGCGTCGACGACAAAGAGTAATATACGTTCCACGTTCGGGGGCCAGCTCTGATTAGTCCTTTGTTACCGGGCCAATGTTCGTCGGTTCTGGCGTCCATTCACTGGCCGTAGTCCATTGCGATAATCTGAAAACACGCTAACAGGATTATTTGCAACGACGTTCGTTGAAAACCAATATCCTGGAATTCCAGTTTGCAGGGTAATCTTCAAAAAAAATATTCACTCGTAGTCGAGCGAGCAAAGAGAAAAAATCGGAGCGCATCGATGGTTTTAACGTCGTTAGATAAACAAGTGTGTGTGTGTGTGTGTGTGTGTGTGTTAATGCGGTGTCTATTTAATTTGATTTGCAATTCATCGGGAATCGATAATCGGGTTCTCGCGAATCGATGGCGTCAAAGCGAAAGAACACGCGCGACGAGACTCGTGACGAGAGCTCGCTTTTCATCGATTGCTCCGGCATAATCGAAGAAAACCGGAAGACGTATCGAGATTCCACGAATCAACGTCCACCGTGTTTAATTGCTTTCTCCCCGGGGGATTTGAACCGGTTTTCGTTCTCTGCCACGACAATTAAAATGCAACGATTAAGGATTCATTATTGCCGGAAAACGGAGGCACCACTTCTTCCGGTAACCATGGCCGCGCCATTTCTCACGGCGCGCCGGTAAAAAACGGACGATTATTTTCCACGAAACAAAGAGCAAGAGTAAATAATCGTTAAGCGCACCCGGCGATGCAAATGCCTTCTTATTATTCTCGTCCGTTAGAATTATAGTAACGACAGTTTCTTTTCTTTTTTTTTTCCAATCCCTTTTCTTCCGTCGTGCTAAAACGAAGGGATAGGGAAAAGGTTTTCGTTAAAAGTTTTCCATTTGCATTTATAAGAGCGAGAAAATAAAGAACATCGGATACCTGGCAGATCTCGCGTTTGGAAAGACGTATGAATTTGTGCGAGCGTAGGATCAAAGGATTGCCAACTTGGATGTCTTGGCGAAACGATTGGCAATTTTCGTCGAGGAAAAACGTTGTTGCGTCGTTAGTTTGGGAAATGGGTCGGACCTGTGCGTTGCTTTTCGACGTTACTCTCTTAATCTCATAATTTGCCGTGTGAAAACACCATGGTACGGTAGAATTTCTCCGAGAGAAGCTAGCGGTTCCTTCTCTAAGCTTCGGAGAAGAATTCGACTGTTTGAAACGCGGATAAAAGGATTCTATTTCCCGAAGAAACGTCCTCACCTTTCCAGTATCCTTGCAGCGCAAATCGACTAGTCTTTAAACTTGTTCCGCCGGGGTGGACAAATTTAAGTAGCACGAGTCAATCTTTGGTTAGACGTCTATCGGCCGTTCAACGAGCACGACGTATCATCGTGGAGAGTCTATGGTTTCTGAACGGTGAAAAGAGAAAAAGAAAATTCATCGGGTACTCCCCGCGGAAATCGAAGTGGATCACCGTGGAAGCTGCGAGCCTTAACCCGATTTGCGGATGGAAGCTTCCTCCGGAACGAGGTGGGGTACTCTTTCTTCTTCGCTATACGGCTATATATTACCCCGCTAACCGAGCTGGAAAACCCTTGAAATAACTTGGAGAATTGTGGAGAGGGCTCGGTGATCGAATTGGAAAAGAAGAACCGATATCTCGATTAAACGATTGCCTTGTCGTCTCGTCGTCGATGACAACAACGAGATCTTCCTCCTGCTACCGGATACCTCCGTCAGCTCATTTTCTCTCCGCGGACGCCACGCTGCACCGGGTCCACCTTTTTTCAAAGTTTGCACGTTTCCACGGGATTTCACGGACATCTCCGAAACGGGAAATAACCTTCATGTGACTGATTACTTTTATCGCAAATGTTGCCTACTGGAGGAGAACGTTAAGTTTTAGAAGCCACGTTGGTCCTATTTTCGGAAAACGAAGCTACGTTATTAAGTTTTTGATACTTCCGATGTCTTCTTAAATCGCTGCCAAAAAGGAAACCGCTTGAACAGTCCGATTCTGTCCACGAGAATGACGCGCGTCAATCCAACTGTCAATTTTCTGGACGAACGAATATTCGTCTCGCCGGATCCGATATAGAATCGTTAATACGTCCGTATTAGTACGTTATTCAACGTGGATAACGTTTGTTCTCAGACGTATCATTCTGCTTCGATTCTCTTTCACAATTTTTCCTTCTCCGCTCTTTATTTTGCTTTCCCTTTACCGCGTCTTTGCAGAAGCTTACGTTCTTACGCGAAAACGACTGTCCTCCAATGCGTTCTTTTCGTCTTTGGTTCGTGTGTTTGCACGATGCATGTTTGTGCAAGTATATGCACGTGCAATGTCCGCGACGAGTAAACATAACCGAAGGTACAAAGCGCAGGCAGGAATGCTGGCGCAAATGTAAAATGGCCAACTTTTCACGACGATTCCTTCCGTCTTTTGTTCTCCGCCTGTGCTCCGCTTTTTAGGTCGACGTTCAGCCAACTCGCCCCTCTTTTCCCTCTCTTTCTTCTTCTAACTACATTTCTCTTTTATTTTTCTAACTTCTCCCGCGACTTCTTCTTTCTTCTCTTCCCCTTCCTCTTCCTCGTCTTACCCTTCTTCGCACTGCCAAGGCAGGACTCTAAGAGCGACAAGATTTACCGGTTTCTCCGAAAGAACTCAAACGAAAATAAATCGAACAACCGGAAGGGTACACGTCGCGGAAGTTTGTAGAGAGGAAAATCAAAGGATCCTGATGAGAGGTTACAAGCGACTGATTTCCGTACGTTTCTCTTTTAAAGCAGAGCAACGAAAGCGTTCGTCGGCCAGATGTTTGCCAGTGCTACAACATGCTCGCACCGCGTAACGTGAAATTGACTTACGCAGCAGCGACGAACACTTTGATTTGCCAAATTCAACCGGTTCGCTTCGATCTTTCAATTACATTTTTTAATTCGCGGTCGTCGTGACGATCCGTTTAACCTTTCCACAATATTCTCAGAAACACGTAATAATATCGTGTGACAACGGTGTATTGTATTCGCAAACGATCCAACCGAATTTCAGTTCGTCGTCCCCCGAGAGCTGGCTGTATTTTCGCGACTCGCAAGGGAGTACGGTCAAGAGCTGGCGAATAATTAAGAGATCGATCGTTGCCGAGTTACCGAAGTTCGCTCTCCCTCTCTCGTTCTCCCCATCCGTCCATTCACGAAGGGTGTAACGAGTAGATTTCCTACCGACGATCTTAAATTCGAGATGCGTCGACGCGGAATCAGACGGAACTTAAATCCCCGTTTCCTCCCCCGGGAGTTTCGACGTGGAGCACATGCACGCCGATCGCTCCGCAGTTAGCTTCGTCTTTCTCTGCGTCGTCTCCTCCTTCTGCTCCGTAAATACTTACGCTTCCCTTGTCGTCTAAAATCACCGGGAAACCGAAGTACCGCCACGTGGAGACGATCTAACAACGCGGCGAACATACAGAAAGCGTCGATGATCGCGCAAAACACGCGCGATTCCGATCTACGAAGAAAAAGTCAAACAGCCACGAATCGACACCGCTGCGTGTTCAGGTTGAACCTCTCGAACCTGCTCTCGAACACGATCGTGAAAGTCGTCGCATGGAAATTTGTTCGTCCGCATTTTCGATATGAATGCTGTTCGATTTTTGTTCGTGACATCCGAAATTCGCTATTTATTTACCACATGCGCAGGATGTTTGAATATTTTGTCAACCTGCCCGATCAACGTGTATATACGACCTTTCATATCGGGTTTTCTTCATTTTGTGCCGGGCTGTATTTACGAGGGCGTAGCTCCAGCAATCTTCGATAATCAGCTACGCCACATGACGTGTACACGCCGTTTTTTTTCGTCCTTTCAGCCACACGCTCTCCTTAGAATTCACTTTGCTCGTTGTTCCAACGAAATCAAAGGGGAATCGGCGTACTCGAAATAGCGAACTTCTGGCTGATCGGTACTTTGATTTTTCCACCAACAGAGAAACGAGCTTTCACGATCACGTATTCTTTCGATCCTTTAAACGATATTGCGAGACGAATCGCGCATGTGATTCGTACTTTGAAGACTCTATCACGTAGTACGACACATATGTCGTTATGAAAAGTATAGATAGAACGATCATATGGAGAATAGAAAAACGAAGAACCGAAAAGGACCGTCGGTAATTCGTAAAGTCGAGCAAAATATTTCTGGAGCCGAATATAGTTCGTCCCGTCCTAGATAATCGACAATTCGCGTTCAAGTTTACTGAACTTTCTCATCACATTTACAACCGAAATGCTCAAATATTCTCACGTTCATCCGAAAAAAGAATCATTAACCGGATAAAGCGTTGCTCGACGTAATTTTAGGATCATTACGGGTCGAAAGGTTGGAGAGAATAGAGGAACGGTTTGCAGATTTATCAAGAGGATCCTCTATTTTTGATCTTTGGCTAGCTCCATTTTTGTGAAAAGAGTCTGCCTAATAATATGCAGTTTCTCGTTGATGAAAAATGGGCCGGCCGAGCGTTCTTGAAAGTTGTTTCGTTGCGACGCAACATCTGAGATATCGTGGCAGCCTGCTTTCATCCTCATTCTTCGCACGGTGCTATCCACCTTCCAGCCGACTGAATTCCCCCGTAACATTCGGTAGTCGACTGTTTCACGGCTCCTATTTGTCCTGAAATTCCCCGCGGGAAAATCCTTTCCAAACTATGCACCATGTCGAATTGCAACTCTGAATATTTTGAATATCAGTCGATTTATCAAAAGTAGCCTGTTCGTCGAGAAAAATTAAACTGGCCGAATCTATAGTCGAAGTTGATTGAATTCATTCACAGATTATTTGAGGTCAGTTGGTCGCATCGTTCAAGGGTCACAGCGATCAACTCGGGGTCATTCAAGGTGAAAGGTCACACAATGCGACCTCGAAGATCGCTTCAAAATCGTTCAATCGTGTAATGTAGAATACCCATAGTGTCAGAGGTCCTTCTATATATAATACAGAATACTGTCTATACATAAATATGTATGAATAATTCGACGAGTCGAATATCTCGTTGATTCGCGCGATAACTTTCGTTAATAAACGATGCAATACATCGATCATCGATATTGTACGCGACCCGTTTGGGGTCATTGAACATTATTGCAACAGATATGTTTAAATATTCTTAAAGCTGTCGTGGTGACAGATCGATCGACTATTCTCGCTTCTGACGCCGATTCAAACGATTTAAGCGCAGCTTAAAACGAATCGCGATATTAAATGACGATCGGTGACTGTTTTGAAATATTTAGCGAACGTCGCACGGCGATGCATCGATCGGTCTCGCAGACGCCGCCAGTCTGAATTATTGGGTACGAGGTCGTACGGGGGGAATCGATATCGATTCATTGCCGCGTTTCTCATTTTTCCGTCCCGAGCTCGCGTAGATCTTTCGCTCCGTGCGCCGACTAAAACGCTCGAAAGGTTTGAACGACAGAGATTTTAATTTACGATCGCTGTTCGATGCGTGGAAGAATGGCGCGAGAGTTGGCGGCGGAAATAATAAATTGACGTGAAATTTAGCCGGTCGAAATGACGAAACGCTTTCAACGTCGTTTTAGCAAAATTCCTTGAATAAACTGCAGATAGAGGAATACAAGAGGGATAGAGTTTTTCGTTAAGAAAGCGGATAGAATTTAAATTCGTCGAACAACGTCGCGGAATGGAAGGAAAAGCAATACGTATGGGAAGACAGTATTCAAAAGTTACGGAATAAATTCACCGCTCGCCAACGAGATTTTCGAACGAAAGTTTGCGCACTTTGTGCTCGCGCGTCGCCGAATGGCCGCTTTCCCGCTTTTTAAAGAAGAATTATCCCTGAGTAAATTCGAGGGACTTCGAAAGTTGCCGCGGCGCGTTGCACGGTCGCGCGTCCGCTTATTATGCAGCCGCTTCTAACCGTGTCAATCTGCCCAGTGAATCTCTAAGAAACAAGGATTCCCGTGGAAATTCCACCGCTCCACTCGACTCGCGACTAGGCTCGAGAGACGGACTCGGAGTGACAATTTTCCACTCGTAGAGCTTTATCAAAATCAAGCCAGTCAGCTCGGCTGGTGTGCAGACGTTCGTTCCGCGAATATTCAGGAATATCGTATCTGAAAATGCGTTGATATTTTACTCAGCGAACAACAAGCGATCATCATCGTTATGGAAGTAAACGTTTCACGATGTCGTGGGACAAGGAGATAAGAATAAGATGGAAAAGCGGGACGTTGAACGAAGGAGAAACGCGCGGCCGTTCGACAATCGAATAGATGAAGCGTCGCGACTGATTTACATGCGCGGCGCGGTTAACCTTAACACGAGAAACACGGTAAAAAGTTAACGGCTGACAAGGGAACGGAGGGGCGTAAAATAAAGAATCGCCATCGAAGTTTCCGCGGCTCGGTTTTCGGGTGGTTGCGGTGTCCCGAGTTTTTGGATGGAAAACTGCGGTCCCCCGGGCGAACTGCTATAAAGTATAACTGTTTAAAGTAGACGGGACAAGCGACCGCGTTCACGGGGCCGTGTTTCAGCCAGAAATAGCCGCGGCTCCATTCTCAATATTGCACAATGCAATTTCCATCGTGTACACGCGACCCACGGCTGCTGCTATGCAATCGGCGCGCTCACGTTCTCTCTGCAAAAACCTATTTCTTCCACTGTTTGGCGTTCGAAAGAAAATATCGTACCTGCCTATCTTTCACTCGCCGTGCCATTGCCCCTCCCGCCTTTGCGCCATCGTCTCGTGACCAGATTTCGCATTTTTATGCCACGCCACTAAATTATTCCACGTCGGCCGCGTAAAGTATTCCACTTGATACTCGGGCCGATGTAACCTGTCCTCTGGTAAATCGCATCGCGTTTCCACGAACGAGTAAATCCACTTCGCCTCCGCGGCCTGTCATTTTCTAACGGGAGCATTACGGCGGCATCAGGCTTCGGTTTTCGGTTCAGCGGTAATTTCGCGGCGATGACGAAGCAATGGAAAAAGTAAAACCAGCCGGATGAACTTGGAAAACTAAGCGACCTTTTTACTCGTCGCTTTCACTCAACTCGTTCACCGATTGAAATTTCGGAACTAATCGCTCGTTCCTCTGGCTATCGCCATCGTTCGGTTAAATCAAAGGAAACGATACAAAGTTACGATTCCTCCAACTACCTCGGTCCTCTTCGCTTTGTCCAGCGATTAATGCGATCGACGTCGCAGCCGGGTACGGTTCGTGAATCCATCGATGAGATCGGATCGAGAGTGAGATCGAAACGTCCAGAGGGATAGAGACAGCGTGCCGAAATCTCGTTTCCGTTTTCACGGTCGTCCGTGGCCGCTTTTCTCCTTCCTCAAGAAAGAAAGAGAGTCAAGGCAAGACCATCGCGAAGAAACTCAATTTGTCGAGATAGGGAGTAGCTCTCCTCTTCGGTTCTTTTCCATTTCTCTGGCCTCCCAGCGAACGTCCTTCTCGCGGCTCGTCATCTTCTATTTCCGTTGCGATTACGGGACACGAGTCCATCACGATGCATAATGCGTAGTACCGGGGCTACCTTGAGAGTTTGCATTCCAGCTACGTCTCGTTTCTTATCCGGGTGATGGCAACGCAACGATCGCGAATCGCGCCCTTTTAACGTGTCTGCACGGCGAGTTTGACGGTTACTTGCGGCTACGGATGACCGCAGAGTTCCGAAAGGGAAGCGCGCTGGAATAAACAATGTAGTTGCACGCCTCTCTTTGACCTTAATTAGCAACCGCAGGCGCTCGCAATTCTTCGAACGTTGAACCTCCAGCAGGGAGAAATTTGTCGACCGAGTAACGAAGTAACGGTTCGGGAAATAAGAAGGAATGCTCGGCCATTTTTCCCCATAAGCTTTCGACGGTTATTACACGACGAACTGTTAAACGACCGAGGGAAAAAAATAACATGTGACTAGAGGGAAATTTCGCGGAACAGTTACCTCGCGCGTATCCCATTAAACATTTAAGTCGATTAAATATTTATCAGCGAACGATGGAAAGTTTTCCCGGTGTATTTTGCCGTGGAGATGGTCGCAATTTGTACGGCCGTCCCGATGCAGCTCGAAAACCGCCGCAAGCTATACACTTAATTATTTAAAACTGCTTCCCTCCTTATCGAGCTGCATCAACGGATAACGAATGCTATAAAGTTGCAAAATGCCGCGATATAAATTCTGCGGCAAAATAGAAAGTAAATACCGCCCTGGTAACTGGTTGCCACTCTCACTCTATTCGCCTCCTTCTCGCTCTTTCGTTTGCGTGCACCAGCCCCTCTTTACCTCGCCGTAACTTATCGTCGCAGATACGGCGAGTTACCGAAGGTAACTAGCCTGCAAACTCACCGCAGCGTTAATTCTGTCTGGAAGTAGCCGGAGGCTGTGTCGCTTACTTTATACCGCGATATCATCCTGTCGTGACTTTACACCTGGTGATGCTCGCACGGACACGAACAAGGAGTAGACAATGTCCCGTTTAATTTATATAACCAAACCTCTCTCAAGTCGTTTCTCGATTTGACGATTAAACCGTTCGCTAGAGTAGCTACGCGTGTACGTCGGCACCGAATGAAAAATATCGAGCCATTCGGTTTGTCGAAGATACCTTCCTATTTTCTCCTGGAAATCTAAGTCCGAGTTCACGATGACACATGCAAAAATGGTTCGCTGGGAAAAGATGTTATGGAATTTTTTAACCACGCAAGCTTTCCTACGTTTTGGTAAATGAAAAATGACATCTACGAACGACTTCTATACCGCTAGATTCAAGTTTCTGCCTCGTGTACGCCAGAATGAAAGCGTGTTCCGAAATACAGCAGCGAGTTACGGGCGCGGAGCCGCGGGAAAAATTAATTTATATCCCCGAGGCGGTCGGGCGCCACTTACCGATTCCAGGATCGTGCGACAGAGTCTGTCGTGGGCCGCGAGAATAGTGAAAAATGACGATGGCGCGTTGTGGTCCTGGCAATTTAGTTTGCATTATGGTGAGCATCAATCGTGTGCCGCCTTCGCGAGAGATGAATGTTTAGCACCGCAGAGGGTATCTTTCTCCCGAAGGTTAACCTCCGACGACCTGGCGCACCGAGGTCACTCGATCGAATCGAAGAGCAGCCGCGACATTTCCAACAGCTCCGCCTTTTCGTTTCCGATATCTCCTTGATTATTTAGTCTCTTCAATTATTGGTGCCTCTTACGAGTTTCAATCTCGTTATCCAAGTACATTATCGGTATTCTATTTTTCAAAAAAATCGGATATCCTATTTTTGTCGCTCTTTTTTTATCGCAATATGGCGGTAGAAATAATATGCCAACGTTATCGATTTTCTCCAATTTTCAATCGTTGGAGTCGATCAGTGTGACTTCCGAGAGGTTGTCGCATACAACAAGTAACTTGCGCGTTACGTAAATCCGAGCAACGTCGTCGCGTGGACGTAGCGTTTAAATGTACCGAAATGTTGGCAAAAATTCTGGCAGCCTTGCGCGCTAACAGCCAACATCGAGCAGTAGGTACCAGGAAGCTCGTTTCTTGCTACGGTTACGTAATCTCTGGCGATTGTTACTTTTCGTCACGGTTATCCGGCCTGTGCAATTATCGAGGACCCGACCTTGACATTCGACCATGCTTCGGTCGGGCCGCTTAGGGCAAAGGTCGAAAATAGAAAAGCGGCCGCAGGATGCACGCGACTACTCGCGACATAAATAGACGCCTAAGGAAGCAAGGGTGCACAGGTGTGGGTGTAGCTACGTGTCCCCTTATCGATTTGTTGGTCGGTAACACGTGTAACACGGGGCCGTGAGCGAGCGAGCGCGCGCGTGCGAGTTGGCGAACACATTGAAACTCGAGACCGGCTCGTCTTTGCTGACGAGATTTACGCGTCCTTGAGATACTGTCGGCATTCAACGCGAGAACGTCGAAGGATCCTTACGTGACTGCCTTCAAAATGGCGACCTGTTCCACTTTTCGACCGGGAGAGTTTGCTTTTAATTATACCGGTAAACCCGGTATATTTCGGCGTCATACTTGGTTCCTGCCGGGGGCCCAAGGTAAATATCGTTAGAAGCGCGGTTTACACTCGCAACTTGCGCCGCGTCTTTTCCTACGGCCACCCTTTCGTTGCTTTTCGATCCTATTGCTCGTCGTCGCCTATCCGCTAACGCGATTGGACCACGGTGACAATGATAATGGAAAATATCGGCTCGTCTTTTCACAGCCGTGGAACTATCACGGAAAAGAAAAGTGCCCTTTGGTTGGAGATAGCTTTCGAAATTTCTAAGTAGCTCTCGATCCGACGTAGCACCATTTTTTTTCCATCGTTCTGTTCTATCGCTGGCGCGTCCAAGTTTTAATTTCCTGTCAGGCCAAAGAACGGGGGATTGAAGTTGAAACGCGGCGTCGCGACTGAAGCGCCGCGAGCAACTTTTACGAGGGTTGGCGTTTGAATTTTTGACGCGGACGATTTCGTGACGCGACAGCGGGATTTCGAACGTTATCGTTTTAATCATTCGACGAGTTAACCGATACGGCGGCGAACAGATCCGTGAAATATTTGCCTCACAGTAACGGGAAAAGCGAGAGAAGTTCGGATTCGCGACGACGGATGCTTCTTTAACTTTCGTATCTGGCGAACTTGCGTCTTTTCTTTCGCAGCTTCCACAACCTGAGACCCGTTGCAATAGAACTGTTTGTCTAACTAGCTTCATTTACATTTTTGTTTTTAATTAAATTTCCAGTCTTTTCATTTGCCTCGCGTTTCAAAGTTTATTGCGCCACGGACGCCTTCTTTGGGAGCTAAGCCGAAAGAATTTTTTATCTTTTCCCAGGGTAAAGAGGATTTTACACTGCAAGTCGGAATACGCCGCCTGAATGAAAGATATTAATTAGCTGCGAACGCTTTTACTTTGTTGCCATTTCGGCGATTACCGTGGTCCGACGCACGCGCATTTTAACAATTGCGCAACGTGTGCATCCCTGGATTATTATTTCAAGCCCATGACCGTTCCGAAGAACCCTTTTTGTAGCGTGTCACGGCCCCTCGGAGTCAACTATCGATCTTGCGATTCTCCGAAATGTCAACCGCAGCTCGTGCTGTCTTTTCCGAGAAACGAACCGTGCGGTTACTCGGCGAATCGCAACGTTGTCTCGACCGATCCTCGTTTCCGCGGCGGTTAATAATTCATTGCCGTTTCAAGTTCGCCACTGCAACGTTCCGTACGAGTATCACCCTCGTCGTGTGTTTACATCGGTCTTCTTTAACAAACGTATCGACTGTAACGAACTTCGTAGAAATTGTCGCCACGGTGGCTACAGAGGGTGAACAACACGGGAAAAGCGACGCGACACGTGGTTGATCCAGCGATATAAATAAAACTCGATAAAGATTCTAAATAATGGCGGAGGTTGTTCGATATGGCGCGTCTGTACCATAGACCGGATATAGATGTTTCTCTGTCACAGGAATCGCGTCCTCCGTGAGATCCATCTTTGGAAATTCGCGGACCGCCAGTACATCACGCGAGTTTTCATCATTTTTTACCGCGTCATTGGCTGTCCGGTCTGTTAAGAATGGTATATCGCGGCAATATCGCTGACTGAGTAACTGCATTGTTGTCGAGGCTACGCTGTCCGGTTTGGACGATTAATCGATCGATCAATCACTCCGTCATTTTTGGCCGTCGTAATATTGGCTCGTTGTTTTTGAATTCGCAACTTCTGTACAAAGCGGCCGCGCGAAACCAGAAGCTTCTCGTGGACACGCCGAAAGAACAAATAAAAACTAATGTTCGATGTCAGTTACGAAAGAACCGAACAAATACGGACGTCGATCGCTTGGAAGTATGCGGGACGGGAAAACAAGCGAATAGAGGGAAACGCGACGACCGTTGGAGTTTCCGCTTCAGGATCGAGCCGCGACAGTTTGCAATTTTATAGCGCCGAGTGTCTCGTAAACTGGCCATTAAATTTTCTTCTTCAGTCCCACTCCCCTTCAAAGGTTCGAATCGAGACGGATCGCGTATTACGTGGAACGAACAGGAAAATAACGAATGGGACGCGATAGAATGGTGGAAGTGCGGTGAGTTTACATTTCCACGATGTGTGACGTTTTCCATTGGTAGGGTAGAGAGAAGCGACGAGGAATGCGCGAAGCTTGTGCCACGCGAGAGCACATACGCGTCTCGAAATCTCCTGATCGATGATAGAGCCAGGCTTCCGACCAATTTCGCGGAGAACTTTGCAATCTGGCCTCACGTCGGATGCATTTGCAATTTGATTTATTCTTGGTTCGCCGATACGGTTGGTCGGCGGATCGGTAAAAGGATTTCCCGGCGTTTCCCACTTTTCGTCGCCGTTCACCGGCGCAGTTCCGCAGCATCCCTCGTTCAAACAACGATATCGTAACGATAAATTACGGCAATCCTCGTCTTATTTTAACGACCTTGCCGCACGATAATTTTATCTCGTAGCGTTCCGTGTGTACATCGTGTTTCCTTTCGCGCCGCGATCTGAATCGCGAATATGAAACCGTTGCACAGTCGTAAAGTCTATTAACGGCTGTTCTGGAATCTAGGTCTCGCAGAGGTAACGTTTCCCGACCTGTTATTTTTATATCATACACGTTAGATCCACCGGGGTCGATTTAACGTTTCTCCAATAGTCGTCGCGACGTCGAAAGGATGCACATTATGGAGCACAATTTTAGGATGACGCTTATGGATCGACTCTCTACCTAATTCGATCAGCGTAATGCACTCTCGATGGGTTTAACCTTTAGACTCCATTAAAGACAATATCGCGATATTATCGCAACCCTCTTGAGAACGTTACAAACGCTTCCAGGAAAAAAAAATGCAAGGAAAAACGTGCAAGAGCGCGTCGATACATCGGACCTTGAATCGATGCGAAAATTCATCAACCATTCCGAGCGTGTAAGCAACGAAGCAAAGAATTATTGATATTCTGTTGGTGGTAATTTTGTTAAATCCGTTCGCCCTGGTGAAATAAAAGCGCGGCAGGATTTAAACGAGTCGGCGCGCTTACTTTATTCCGGATTTAGTCTCGTTCAAATCGAAGATTAGCCACTCTGACAGTGCTGCAATCCCTCAGAGAATACGACAAGCTATTCGAGGAAAGAATTAAGGAAGAAAGCCATGGGAGGATCTCGGCGGATTCTTGAATCCGGTCACGGTAGAAATTAATTTTCGCCGGACGAAACCACGGTGAATTTAGCGTCGGTAAGAAATCAACTCTGATCGCGGCCGTTTTGTCCTTCTTCGTTCTTCTCCAACGATCGAAACTCCGGGCAATTTCTCCAAGAGAAATTGAATCGTCGCCACCGCTATCGAGAGGAACCGACTCGACTCGTTTCGGTCAATGTTGGGTCTATTCTTCGCGCGATTATTTCCCGCCATTGTTGCATTTTTACGTGGGAAAAAGGAGCCTTGCAGGATCGCTGATTCCCTCCTGCCGGTAATCTTTCTTCTGCCACGTAATTGGCAGTTACGAGTCATCTTTTCGTTTCATCGTCGTTGACGCGCGGACACATAGCTAACGTGATAAATGAACACCGCCAACGTCGCGATACTCGAAGATTAATGTTCTAATAAGATTCCGTTCGTCCGATTACGAAATGTTTACTCTACTGCCTAGTAGATGATCGTCTGGTTTATTCGTGGAGCAGCATGCATCGAATATTCCGCTGGCGTTGCTCGCTTAATCTTGCAGTTTAACCGAAAATTAAGCCAAAGTAGTTGGACCGACTCGACTTATCTTCAATTTGAAACCGCCGTACACGTTTACGTGCAGTTACGCCGAAACGTCACAGCGCGATTCACGCTACGGTTGGAATAGCTAGGGCACCGCTGGAATTTATTATTTTTCCACACGGGTACCCGCGATTCCACGGATAACGAGGTTGTTAACCTTTTCCGTATGTGTGACCGTCGAATAGGAAACGACGTGGAAACGATTTTCGATTCTTCCGCCGTACCGATGATAAGAGATTAGAATAAGGAACGAACGCGATTTCAATGCAGTCGACGTTCCGGCCAATTTTTTACACCAACGAGCGATTGACTGGCGTGAATGCCGCGGTGGGACTATAATTCGTCGCCTATTACACCTCAGCTACGTAACGACGTAGTACATTTTCAAACATTGATCGTTCGCCGAGTTAACGGCTTTTTTGGGGACCAGCGGTGTAATTGCAATAGTGGACAATGCGACTCACGTATCAACCGGACGAAACGAAGCACGTGGATGAAGCATTTCTTAACGAAGGACACGCGTTTTTGCGAGAGAATCAACCGTCGCTTCTTATATTTATTTCTCTCGGTCTCTGCTTTTTCGTTTCGTTGTCCGTTCCCCTTTAAAATTCCACACAAAGGTGACCTCGCTTATATCCGCTGGGAAAAACAGACTGACTGCCGCAGTTGTCATCCTCACTTTGCAGCGAAATAATATCTTCAACGAACAACCGAACCTTTCATCCAGCGGACGAAGACTCGCGGACAATTCGAGTCCGGTTCGTCATTAAATCGTCGACGAAAGACCGAGCTCGGTGTAAAGGTGTCCGCGTTCGTTAACAACGGCCATTTTGAACGCCACTGTATTGCATTGTGTGGGAAGGAAGTCGCGAGAAGTAGAACGAGCACGAGGATACGAGCGAATCGAAAAGCTGGCGTCGACCGTTGCTTTCGTTGCAATAACTGGCGCGTTCGTTGGAGTTTAACTGTTGCCGGTCGCCATGTGCACGCGAGCAGAGACGCGTAATCGCGAGTTTCGGTCTAGCCGACACGCATCCACGAATTCGTTGGCGTATCGGCACTCTCTAATTTGGCCAGGCTGCCGCAGCTGGCCGGAGCGGCGCGTAATCGTGTATGAAAGCGCGCGCGAGCAATCCTCTGGACGATAGTCGCGACGAAATTCGGATGGATGCTAATCGTGACGCGCATTACGCGTCGCAACCGTGGACAGATTTTAGTCGTCGTTGTTGGATTAAGGAGGGAAAATCCGGTTGTCGGCAATTCACGCGTCAGTTCACTTTCCGGCCAGACTGAAATGCCGTGGCACACAGTTGCGCTCTGAAGACGATTATTTGAATAATAGAGCCGCAAGAAGTGCGACGTGTTAAATGTGTACGGGACTGGAGGTTAATGGTGTGGACCGATCGATAACGCTGGCTACGAATAATATGTAATGCACCTGAAATAGAATTGTACCGTTTCATAACGGTTACATTTAAATCTATAGCATCGTATACGTCACTGCGATAAAATACGAAAGACAGGGTAGTCGTAAATATCTTGGAACCCAGAGGTCTTTGGTCGCGCGTCGCTCGAAGTAGATGCCGCCGTACGAGATCGGACCACGAGGCAAGCCCAGTAGTAGCGCTATCGAATGTGCGCGACAAGGTAGCATCGATCCGTATATGGTCGGACATTGGCATTCGTAAAACTTATACCGGGCTGTTGCTTGCTTGAAATAACTATACGAAACGTTATATTAATCCGCGCTGCGTTAGACGAGAGAATTTTAAACGACACGTAGAACAATGTGAAAGTAGCGGCGGTTGATATTGATTCGAACCACTTCCACGAGCAATCTATAGAAGAAAAGGACAAAGAATGGGAGAGGAACCGAAATTTTGTGGTTTGTTCGCGATATTATTCTCGTTTCCCTCGCATGATCAAGTAAGTAAATATTTGTCCGGTGTTCGGCGGTAATTCGATCGACGCAGGCACCGAGCCAAGTACCCCCGCAACGTGTTCCTGGAAGAAGCCTCTTTTACTCGTCCCGATTCGAACGAAAAATAGAAGAATTTGTTTTCTCTTTGGATCGCAAGATCTTAACGATCCTCCGCTACGATCGAGATCGATGGGCGGAAATTAAAAGTTAAGTCAATAGAGCGGACAACAATCGACCGATCTCGTGTCATAGCCATAAACTAAAGTCTCCGGAAGCGGGCGTAGTTATCGCTCACGGGGACGCTTGTCGCGACGCAAGACTCGCGTGACTTTATTCCACAAACGACATTGCTCCACTCTTGTAGCCGTGCACACGCCCGTTCCCATTCGGTTGCGGGTGTATAGCCGGTGTCGCGTTCACGAACGAGTCGACTCGGCCTATGGTTACGGTGTAAAGATGTAGTTCACGAGCAACCAACCCACCGACCGACGTTATTTCGCTTCGAGATTAATGCCCGTTAATTCAATGCGCGTTCGATGATAAAACAAGAGTCGTCCGATTAACCGCGTTAATTATATCGCATTTTGCCAGTGTAACACACTGTCTATGTACATCATATAGTTTTCATATGTGTTTCATATATTGGGTTGGCTGATACGAAGATAGTTATCGGTATAGTTCGTATCACTAATAACGAGTTATGGGAGACGGTATTTATCAGGACATGACAAGAGTAATCTTTAAAAAATTAATGACGCGCTCTTGGCTCGAAAATAGGTACGTCGCTTTGCGTAAGAAATGTATGCACAGTTCAGGTTACAGGTAGGTGCGATAGTTACTTCAATTTACGAATAGAAAACGGTAGTAAATGAACGATTAGAAAGCAGCGAATGAAACTACAGAAAGGACAGAGGTAATCGTCGATGTCAAGGCTACACCTGACGGCGGAATTAAAGGAAGAGCCGACGGAATGAAATTGGCTGGCGACGTACGACGACGGTCTCGGCTCTATAGAACGTGGAGGGACGTGCACCAAAGAAGGATGGATTGCTCGACGTTGTTAAGACAATAAAATTGCTCGACGTAAAAAAAATGGTCGTGAGCTTGAGATTGCTACGAGCAGTCCTTCTAATCAAGCTCGTTCTTCTTCCTCTTCTTTAACCCTCACCCCTCCATTTCCGATTCTTTCTCCCTGGATCGCGTTTTCGTCTAATTTTTCTCGAGCGACGAGACGTCGTTCGCGGGCGCAGCGAGTCGTTCGATTTCGATTGAAACGCCACGATAACGAGCATAAATTTCACCGGCGTGGCGTGACTTTGTTCTGCTTGGCACTAAAACCCGCTTGAGACCGTGCCAAAATTTGCGGAAAATTTACACCGGGCTTTTTTCTTTCGCCGCGATCCGGCTGATTTATTTCTTAGATAGAACAGCTCGAACGTATGCATTCCTCGATCGATCTTCCTGCCCTCGATTGTTCGATTCGCGTTAGCTCCACGACCGAGCGTGTAGCCTATAGCGACCACGCTAATAATAAGAACCCTTAATCCACGTTGATTTCTCCCAAGGCAACTCTATGGTTATTACAACCGCGTGTATCGGTAAAAATAATCCGGCCAGGATTTGTAATTTGGTCTAAATATATTTTCCTATGTCTGGGGCAGAAATAGATTTCTACGAGATCAAACTACCTTTTCAAGATAGCTGTCGATTGGGGTAGTCGTTTGTACGCGACAAAGCGCCAAGTTGATCGATTTGATGATGTTTTTCTTCCGGGTGCGTTTTGCACCGGTCGGCGAGTCACTCGGCAAGTTCCAAGTTGATAAAAGATCGGTCGCAAGGCGTGCTACTTTTCCGAATGATCGGCTGGTGAAAAAGGTTCTGACGGTGAAGGGAAGCGCGAGAACCGTTCGTTGTCTTAATTACTCCGTGACTCGCGTTGCCACGTTGCATGATAATTACTGGGTAAACACTGATTACGCTGAACCGTGGCTGATTATACTCAGGAATCTGCAAACCGTTCTAACGGCCGCAACTCTCGGATTTTACACGCCCCTTCACCCATAGAAATCCCGTCGAGCTGGCGGGCCGGAAGTGACGAGGGGAAATGACCTCCGAACATGGAGTATCCTCGCAGGATTCCAGAACACGTCGTTGCATTACCTGTCGCGTCTGTAATTACATGTTGGCTGGCAACCTCATTTTGACAGCATACCGGTTGATTCGTCGCGCGACTAAGTCGCGGACAATCATCCGACTTTCCCGGAAGTTGCCGTTCCCTAAGGATACAACCACACGCGAGCCCCGATCTTTCGAGTCAAGTCGATGGGACAACTTTCGCTCGGTTAACTTGCGTCATAGATCGAATTCGATCGAACGATGCTATAAAATACGAGGCGGCGTTAAAACAACGCGCAAGAGCTTGCAAACCGTACCGTGAACAGCTTTTCACAGAAAGCTTCTCGCAGAAGCGTACTTTTTCGGATCGACGAGACGACGATACTTTGTCCTCTTAATTGCGATGGAGTCGACAAAGCGACGAATAGACGTGCGAGAGAGGGGAAGAGACGCGAGATCTTTCGAAACTTGCAGTTTCTAACTTGCAACTTGCATCTCTGTCTAAACTGTTCTCTGATAAAGCTGAACGACGTCGAATGGAAGAAGAACAAACGGGTGGAAGGATGGCGGGCAGGGATCGAAGGACAAAAGCGAAAGGAGTGGGAATCGGTAGCGGGCAATTCAATCTTCGAAAGATAGGCAACGTCATCGAACGAGCTGTTCCTTTTCGATTCTGACAGCGTAATGGTATTAGTCGTGGAGCAACGGATAGAAGGGTGGCGATATCTGGCAGCGGGTAGGGTTGGAAAGGGCGATTGCCATTGCCCGTAAAGGCCATCAGCTGCTATTGGGCCACCTTTGGCCTTAACCATACAGGCATGAGCCTCGCATTACCAGTCGCTTCGAGTTATCTGCGCTTCCCACGTTAGCCAGGCCGCGCAATGTCACACGCCGTGGCCCACATTCGCCAGCACCTGCACTGCAGAATCCCGATAGTGCACGTATATGCACGTCGAACCGTCGCTTATGCGCTTTCTCATGCGCTGCATTTCGACCTCCTCCCCGCTCGTCTCCTCTACATCTCATCTGTGCACTCCCCTTCGCCCTCTGTTTCTCCATCTCTGACACGAACATCCCCGTAGGTGACGATTTCCCGTCTTCTATTATCGATCTAACGAGACGATGCGGTCGATGAAGAACCATCAAATGCCGATGTCGTCTTTGTGTGCCAGGAAGCATCGCTTAAAGGAACGACGTCGATCGTCACCCAGGGATTTCGTCTCGATGATCCTGATTCGCGCATCCTTTCTCTCTCTTCTAGCATTGTCAGGATATGGAAGCGATGAAAGTTGTCGTACGTTCATTCAGCGATAAAATTAAAGTCACATTCATCGATCCGGCAACTATCGCTAATACCAGGAAACTCAAGCGGCGACGGTTACGAAATTATTGTTATTACATGAGGGTGCAACAAACCGGAACGAGCGAAGTGGCTGCAAGCTCTGGTCTGATTCAATCAACGTCATCGAAGTCTGAAACAAAGTTGGTTGAAACGCGCTCAAATGTCTGGCGCGCTTGCGCCGCCGCTCGTTTCAGCACGCCTCTAACCGCTAACTACTTGACATCGATCGACCTTAATTAAAGTCGGCACATTCGCAAAGTTTTACCAGCAGCAGCTACGTGTCGGATCGCCCAAAGAACGCGAGGCTGTTTTTACGAGTCATCGGTGGTCTCGCAATTTTTCAATCAGCTCTCGTCATTGCCAAACACAATCGTATTTGAGATCATTGTGGCAAACGCTGCGATCTACTCGATCGTAAACTCGATCCCGTTGAAATGGACGATGGAGTTTTCCATTTCCGGCGGTAGAGATACGACAACGACGATACGAATCGTCGATGTTTTAAAATTGAATCAGTTGCGAGCTGTTAAATCGTGTCAGCGTTCGAATGTATCGCGTCGATGGTCAACACGTTCGAAACACGGACGATTAACCAGGCAAACGAAGTTTCTTGGCGGCCCGGTCGCATGTATCATCGACCAGGAAGGATGAAGCGGATGGGCAGAGAGAGGAGGGTTCCATTACGATGCAGCGCAGTTCTTCTCGTGGCGAAGATGAAAACCTCAAGACCGAAACAAGGAACGAACTTAGATTCGGAAACAATTGTTTCCCTATTGATTCGATCCAAGAGCTGCCCGCGGCGTCAGTTTGTGTAGTTCGCAAACACGAAAATAGATATTCACAATGGAATCTCGTCATGGCGTTTCCTGCCGCATGGTCACGTCTCTGTTACCTACGAGCATAGCTATTCTCAGACGACGAATTGTGCTGCATCGAAACTTTGGTCTTTAACGACCGACTGGTTGCGCGATACGCTTCTGGCTTTGATGGCCTGTTGCGAGCATCTCCTCCCCTTATCTCTCCTTATTTCGCTCGCGATTCTTGTTATAAACTTCCCTTTCCTCTCTTTCATCGAGCTTCGAATTTCTTCTAGGGTCTGCCAATGTTTCGTTTGACCCTGTTCCTTGATAATCTCGCTGTCTTTCTGTCGCCGTCCCCTTTCGCAAGTATCTGTCTGATCATTTTGCGACTTAATCTACTTCTTCTCAATCTGCAGTTACTTTCTTCGAATTTTTGCTCGATATTTCGTTCGTTTCTCGTCTTCATTGCCTTTCGTTTCGACGCCGTTTCCAAACTGAAAACGCGATCGCGTTCGGTCAGGTATCTGTTTCCCGAATGCAACTCCGGCCATCGCGACTGTTCGCTTTGCATCCCGGGGGACGCATCCGTCCACCTTCTATTCGCTTTGTTCCTATCGTCCTCCAAACATTTCTAGACTCTCGTTTTTTTAGTCACGTGAAATATCGTCTTGGAAGCGATACGATGATCTCGGGATAGTCAGCTTCGACCTGAAATTTGCGCAGCTCCGACGCTTTTCTTCCACCATTCGTGCGTCTATCGCGCATAATCTCGTTTGCATGAAACGAAATGAACACAGACAACTGGGAAACGTAAACAGTTAAACTCGGAGTACAAGCAAAACGTCGATATATAGATAGCGAGAGAGGCAAAAGTAAACCCTTCGCAACCTGCGTACTTCGTAAACTGGATCTATCGTTTCATGACATCTTCGATTTGTTAAATCCTAAATTTTGGATTTTGTTGTAAAGTATACTGGAACGTAGAAATTTGCGGCGTGAAACCCGTCGAACATTTTCATTTCCATTCGGTGTGCGCGAAGAACGTGGAAACGCGGA
Organism: Bombus impatiens; assembly: GCF_000188095.3. NCBI lineage: Eukaryota > Metazoa > Arthropoda > Insecta > Hymenoptera > Apidae > Bombus > Bombus impatiens. Next base: position 522,387 of record NT_177864.1, on the reverse strand, counting down.
ACTGCCAAAACATTCGCGAAAATCCATGTAGCGGTTCCGTTAGTCGCACGTCCACAAACACGCGTGTACGATGGCGGCTCAAGCGAATTACGAAAACGAATTCGTTAATTCACGATGTTGAAGAATCCACAGCGGTCAGTCGGTATCGGTTGCAACCGAAACTTTTCCATCGTCGTCGACCGTTGATTACGGCCAAGTGGAAGGGGATAAAAGTTGCACGAACGGACGAGAGATTTGCGTGGGTACACGCGTGCCCGACTAAATTACCGCGCTATGAACAATTCAGAGCTACTACCGCAGCGGCGAACTTGTAAATGTAGTAATTAATATACATAGTCGTACAGCCGCTAGGTATTGTGAAATTCTGCCAAATTGTACCGCAACCGTGACTGTGTTATCCCAATTTTCCAGATTTTCCAAACGGAGCTCTGCTACGCAATTACATTCCTACGCGGTTCTACGCCTGTTAATGTCCTTAATCTCCCAGAAATTTCAATACAAAGTAGCGTAGTTTCTAACGGAGAGAAACCGCGGTAACGATATTTTCCTTTTGTCGATTTACAGAGAAAATCGATCGTAGCCGTATTGTTCGTGTCGCGAGGTATTTAATCGTTGCACGCGCGGACACGCAACTTCGACGTATGAACGAACGACGTTGGAATTCTGTCGGTCTTCCACGAGGAAAGGACCGAAAACAGGAACAGCCATGGAACACGGAGGACTCGCGAAACAGGCGATTCCCTAGGAATATTTTAAGGAATTTTTCTATGGAATCGGATCGGGCAGATGTTCGATGTACGCGGAGATGGCGTGGAACTCGTGGACCCAGGTTTCTATTTCGGCGTATAAGCGCCTCATAAATTTACCCCAGGGCCAGCAGCCGGCGTCGGTTGTTTTATGCTCTCTGGGCAGGAACCTTGCCGAGTAATTCTGCAATGCGGTTCGGTCCTACCTATAACCTGCCCGCTAACTTTCTCTCTTTTCGTCGTTTTCAAGTCCGCTCTCTTCCTTTATTCCCGTTTCACCTTTTCCATCGTTGAGCCGTTTCTTCTCCTCCCTCGTGGCAACTATCTTCCAGCGGTCGTCCGTAGAATTGCAAACTAGCTATCAGAACCGGCAACTTTGCTCGGAAAAATTTATGAGCCGCGTTAAGAGGCGTTGAACACCAGCTGCCTTTCTAACGACGATATTTCTCTCGTTCGCGATCGCCGCCTCGTCGACTTTTTCTATCGTTTAGAAATTTCGCTGCTCGGTATCGTTTGCCGATGCAACTTAGTCGACTGAAAAGCAAAGGGCAATTAAGACAGATCTCTACACCTTCGCTGTTACTACACGCGAGCGCCTGATACCATCGAAATTGAAACTTTGTATCAACCACGTTCCATGTACAAGAATCTCGAACGTAATTTCTCAGGTGGCATCGCGGAATCATGATTTATCCTCGGCGATAACGAAGTCTCGACGTTGGTCGATTTTTCGTTTGCTGGCGAGACTTGTTCGTTCATGGAGGTGGTTACATCTCGTCTTAAAATGCGATGAAAGCAGCTGGAAGACTGGAAGAAGGCGCACGCGGTAATTCAACTGGTTAAAATTGCAACTTCCTGCATATCGTATGCGCATGTATTCACCTTTCCACCTCGGCCTATTCGAAAGAGATTCGTTAAAACCGTAAATTCACCGTGAACGTACTTTTCTGCGAAGCTGTAATAAATTACGCAATTCCATGTGCAACGGGTTCTTTCATCCTCGTCTTCGAACGCAAGTAACTCGGACTTCTAAACGAAAATGTCTCGCGATGCAGCTGATCTCCATTGGAACTGGCGCGTGTTTCCACGAATAACGAAATTTTGAATGGGGCAAGAGCGAAGAGTCTGTAAACACGCGATTATTTCTAGAAAATTCGATTACGATCGAAAGAAAACCAGACAGACTCGAATGATCCAAAAAGCACATAGATAGCACGTAAAGCGTAATTATATTTTCGTAAGCTCGTTTCGCTCTAATATTGGCAACTTTGAGCAGAAGTTCCAAGTTTCCGTGTCAAGGTTTAGCTCAGCTCGTATTAGATTCGCGATTCCGTATACCGTGGGACAATCGTGGCCGGAAAATTTCGGCTGGCAACGCTAATTTATAGAAGAGAGAGGAAGAAGAGAAGGAGCAGCAGACCGTCTTGAGCGTACAACCGCAACGAGGATTACCGGTAGACGGTGGAAAGACCGCGAGGATGCGAAGCTGCAGAGAACGCATTCATCCAGGTGATAAGTTATTTATATTGGGATTCCTATTGTGGCTATTTTGCAGAAATTGTGTTGCAACGAGCCACGCGCAGGAGAGCGCTAATTTATGAGCAAGTCGGTCGTTCCATGTATGCTAGTGCAAAGGAGATTACCGCTGCGGGATGTGAAAGTTATAACGGACTCTGAATGTCTGAATAAAGTTCGTCCATGATCGTTTATCCAATGTCTTCGCGAATCGCTGAAGTTTTATCGGTTGTCCTCGTTTCCTTGCCGAAAATGGCGTAACATAAAAAGGACGTGTAATCCCTGAAGATCCATTTATACTTCCTTGGCGATGCTAATCACGCATACCCAAACTACTCGACGTATTCACGTGCATCCAAAGACAAATTTATTCCCCTAGACCGGTCGATCTCTGATTGATGGCGAATGAAAGAGTACGAAGAAAATGGAGGAATTACTTCGCTTCGAAATGCATAGGAAACTGCAGAGGCCTTCGGGCTCGCGTTAGCTCGATTCCCTCGCGGCTGCAAAATGAAACTCGTCACCGATGTTAACTTATTTACACGGTGGCCTACGGAGCCGCGAAAGAAATTGGTTAGTCGCGCGAAACAAAGCGCTAATTCGCATGTTAGCTGCGTGTTCGCGAACGCGGCCACGTTCGTCGGATTACAAGCTCGCACGAGGTAGAGGCTCGTGACGAGACGCTAATTCAGCGTGGTGAGCTCTCGTAGCAGACGGCATACAAAATGCAACCAGGAACCGTTTCTCTTCCCCAAATGTCGGCGCGACGCGCCTTTTCAAATTTCTCGTTCTCGTTAAGGGTATAATTTATTCCAATATCCAGAGAATTCGGACAGCGTGGAAAGACACCATCGTCGATACGCTGACCCAGCGGACACGCACGTTTCGCAAGGATAGATTTCCCCTGGAAAACCGATTTTCTACCGCGCAGAAATTTAGCTCCGCTCATTCGAATCGACCGAGTTCTCGCAACAACGGATGTACCTTGCAGATTTCTGCATGTCCATGACGTCCTTTGCGACTAGTTAACATCGGGGAGCAGATATCACGGGATTAACACAGTTACAGTTTGCGGACGAACGCGATATTCGGGTTTTGTAACGAGGTAAATTCTTCATGGATGACGGCACTTACATATAGCGCAATTAATATTCGGTGGAGTAGTTTATCCGAAGCTGGTGGTCCATCCAGGCAAAAGATGTTCACCAGGGAGACGACGGTCAATCGCGACGATGACTGTACGCGAGTACGCTCGAGTGAGCCGCAACTTGACCGACCGGTTCAAGTCCAATTAATGACGTAACAAACGTGCCATCAAAATCCACTGCCACTAAATTTGCTCCTCGTGCGACGTAATTAACGAGGAGAATCGGTGTTTGC
>NT_177864.1:502597-518501 GCF_000188095.3 Bombus impatiens | reverse complement strand
CGAGCAAACACCGATCTACGCTTTAATTGAACCTATTCCGACCGTCGCAAGTTTGCCGCTTAAACGCGCGTTACTATGGAGAATTCTTTTTTGCCATCGTCGAACCAATTTTCTTTCGACCATCGATTCGTTTACCTGTAGATTTCCATGAAAAAGAATATTGCTATATATCGTTAGTTTCATTTTTCCCAGGTTTTTGTCGTATCTCGATTAACAGGACCATGTTGAGTCGCTTATTAGCACGATACACACCGGATTCGTCGTTCATCGGCGATACGCAGTTTCACGCCGGTGACGAAAATGAATTAACGGTATGCCGAAAATAAATGACGCACCGTGTTTCATCCTGTCTTTCCGAGCATTCGATAAAAAATGCAACGAGAGTCGTTTTAAAACTGGGAAAAAGTGCATGGCTGCCTCGGGCGACGGACGCATAAAACGGTACATAGTCGCGTCGAGTGTTCACGCAAAAATCCAACAAGCCTGGTTTGCATGGTCGCCAGCCGTGAAATAAAAACAGGATCGCCTTAACGAGCTATAAAAATCGCCGCGATCATCAACCCTTTCCCTTATTACCTCGATGCTTGTCGGATTAATCGTAAGAAACCGAGCGTTAAAATCCAATGAAATTCCGCTATAAGTTCGTACGTAGTCGACGGTGCTTTTGAAAATTGTGTCACGTAGAGAATTGTGTTTCAGTTACGAGATTTCCGAAACTTCGGAGTGAAGTGAAACTCCAGAAATCGATACGTTTTCCCATGCGTTACTTTCTTCCATTCTCTCCACGGACTACGTCACTTGTAAGAAAAATTTTCGCAAAGGATCGGAAAGATCTTTGCCTGTGATTACTGCGAGATACGGTTGAGGGTAGAAGAAAGCGCATTTAACGCACCACTGACGAAAACATACTGAAATTATTCTACTAACAGCGCGTTAACGCGTGTTCGATAATTATATCAGGGACGTAACGAAGTTGCGACGCGGCGGTGTCGTAAAGGCGATGGTAATAAAAGAAACGGGACGAAACGGATGAAAAAGAGGGTTGCGTCTCACGGCCCAGAATATATTAACGTGCATGCACGCGTACATACATAGGCGCGTGTACGCGTGCACCACTCGAACGACCGACGCGTTGCCACGCACGTGGAAGCACGTACGAGACGACGGCCTCGTAATTACAAGCTGACTCCATAATAGGATTTTCGGCGGTTTTAGCACGAGTACCACCGCTAAGAAGAACGATGCTTATCGTTGCGGACGCGCCCCGTTGATTGCGGCGAACATGACGCGCTTGTGCACCTGCAACTCGCTGACACGAGTGCTTATACGTAGTTTGTTTGATGAGTCGTGGATTTTTTAAAGCCGCGTACTTTGTTCGTTTACAAAGTTGAGACGAAAGTTGGTCGACGTTACAGGCGATACGAAAGTGATACGACTGAAAAATTCAAGCTGCGGGAGAAGTTGCAGGGGAAAAATGTGTTTAAAATTTAGTATTTCACGCTATTTCGCGAAATTTAGAATTTGCGCTTTCGTACCATTTTCTATTATTCTACCGCGAACGTTTAATTTCATAAAACACTGAGAATTTTTATTTCGATCCTGATTTAAATACAAATTCGAGCGTTTCAATTCTGCAAAACACATGAAACTTTTAATTTTAATCACGATTCTGTTAATTTGTTTAATCAATTATCGTTTATTCTCGTACGGCAGCGAAGAAACATTAAAATGCCGCATAAAGTTGAATTTCTAGGAAAATGAGCGTCGGTTATTATCCAACTCTTACACATACGTGGGGAATTAACCCGACGCCAAGATCGAGTAACGATAATCCTAGGAAAACCGATTATCTAACCAGCGCGGTTGAAAATACAGCGAGGTATTTAATAAACGTAAAATGCAGACCGCGGTTCGATGGAAAAATTAGAAAGTACGCGGGACCCCGGGTCTAATAGTCGCGGCGACGGTGATTTACAGCGTTGATTATTGCTGGCGAAAAGAAGCCCGTAAATCATGGCCGCGTCTCGCGTGCGCTTATTGCGCGCCTCCAGGAATTTCCGCTCGAATTTAAGGGCCGCATGATCGACGCGACAAATAGTACCACCTCGTCTCCTGTTTTCTAGCCAAGATCGAAGGGGATGGTTGAAGGAGCGTAATCGATTTGCCTGGCCGTTTATTAGTCGCCACATGGAAAACGCCTGTTGGAATTAACATTTATAATGCGAATTTATCGATAAGCGTGATGGCTGGGGATTCGCAGTCGGCGCACGTGCGAACGCGACGACTACGTGATCGCATTACTTCCGCGGAAAAAATGTGGAAAAAATTCGGACGAGCCGGTGTGGTCCGACCAACCAGCCGGATATTTGGTGAAATATTGAAATTTTGTTTTGAATTTGGTAGCCGCCGGTTTACATTGGCGCCGTCTCTTCCGCCCCGCAATTTTGTTACCTTTCGCTCGTGGCTCGACGAGTTGCCTAATGTTCTGCTATCGGTGCTGCGACTTATTTTTACCGACATTTAAAACAATGTGTTCTCTATCGAACGACTAAATGGATAAATCGATTCAATTCTATTTAATCTAATTTATTTATTAATTAACCGGCAAAGATCTCTTTTACAAGAAGGTGATATACAATAAGTTGAATACAAGTGTCAGGATGATACAGTCGCTGTGGGACAGTAAGACAAACATGTGTATAAGTACGCTATACTGAAGCTATAATACTAGTGTACCGCTCGGGTTAGCTAAGGGTACACAGACCGGTTAACACAGATCTCTTTCTGAGATTGCTGCTTGAGGTGGAAGACAAGTTGATATTATTGCGTAAAGCTTCGCCTAACTCGCGTATACGGGCAATGGTGTTTACGTGGGCAAATCTAGGGGAGAAGGACGAAGGGTGAAATAAAGAGAGACGTCCAGAGAAGTAACACGGTGCGTGGATGTGCCAGTTGATAAGGCTAAGAAACCGTGGACAATCGACAAATCAATTTAGGATTCTCACTATCGTAGAAAAACAACATCGTCAGCCGGTCACCTGATTGCGGATGGCGAATAAATTTTATATTCTGCGGTGATAGGAGCGTAGAAGGATCCTCAGAAGAGATGAAACATCGGTTCGAAATTCTTGCGGAATTTAGACGGAGGATCGTAACGACGTCAAGAAGAAGAAAACGAGAAAGAAATGGAGTGGTAGCATCTGGCCAGGGTAAGAAAACGGGCAAAGCACAGTCGACGACATCGGCTAGAAATGTAAATATGTTTTCCTTGGATGCGATGTCGAGTAATTATTCAGCATGCTAGCGAGAAAAGATCTCATACAGCGGTATCTTTTCCGACGATGTTCTTGCTCGAGAGACTCGCAAGATATTCCAGGAGCTGAACCACGACTCTCGTCCCTTCGTTTCCTCCCATTTGCGGCCCTTTCCTTTCTTCCTACTCCCTTTTGCTCTTGAGACTCCAGGAAAACCTGTTGTTAAAGCTGAGAGTAAAGTTGCAAGTTGAAGATGAATTCAATTTCTCGTAGCTTACGCTTGAACATTCTCCTCCAGTTGAACCGCCACTTCGATAACGCTTTTTGCCGTCTTGCTCGCGGATTTTCGTCTAGAAAATTACGCCAACGGGATGCGAAACGGTGATAGTTAATCGTACAGTATACAGTTGTCTAATATCATGTTTCTTGGCACGCGTACTAGTTCCACGAAATTTGACGATACGAAATTTTTGTCAATAGCGTCGATAAAGATCGCGTATAAAATAACTTGTTCTAGCAGGCACGTTTCCGCCTTCACGCCTCACCAAACGGAAATATAATTTCGTTGGAAATCGTTGATCGCTGTAATCGTGGTAACGCGATTACAGTTTAGGAAGAAATGAAATCTCTCAATTAATTCGCATACCAACGACGTGAAATCGGCAGGACGCGATGCTCGCCTCGCATCTAATTCGCGAGAAAATCGTTGAATTTCAAAGCAGCTGCCACTCGTTAAAGCCGTATTAACGGCGAGGAAAGAACGATCGCGAGGCAAAGTGTGCCTGCGTGAGAATTTCAATAATTCCGCGCGGCCACGCTTTTTGTATGCGCGAACGATGCCCCCGCTGTTACGAATCGAACAATTTGCCGCGCATAATTTTCAGATTGTCAGAGGAAAAATTATGATATTTATGAAAAATAACGCATTTCGCTGTCGTTCACCGTTCTTTATCACCGGTAAAACAAATGACACCTGCAATTATCGTATTTTGTTCGGAAACGTGTAATTTTATCTTCATCGATAGCGACGTATTCCCATTTTTTATAATAAAATCCAACGGCAAGCCGTTTATTCGCTGTTCGAGTTTTGTATCCTCGCAGTACATCCATCGGTCGTAGTTCCAAGAACAGAATAATTCCTGGGAAGTTCCTCAAGAACCGTTCGACCGAGCGTCCGCAAGGTTGGCAGGCTAGGAGCAGCCCTTCTCCCTATCACGTGACGATACGCATCATTAAAATTCATAAGGCGACTCGCCCATTCCCACTTTAGCACCCCGCGGGCTGAACGAGCCGCGCATCATATATTTATAGACGCCCTCGAATGCACACATGCATCTCAGACACCTTATGCAAGCCGGTCGATTTCGGTGCGCACTTATCCGCAGCCGGATATCCAGCCGGTTTCCGCGAAAATTCCGTTTCCTCTGGCTTCTACCTTCGATATATTGCGTCGAACCGTCGAACTCCGTCGTCGCTTATTCTATGCATGAAATATATCCTTTTATTATTAGAATCGATTTGACAACGAGTTAACATACAGCAGAGCATACAGAAGGATGGCGCGTTTATCCCTACGTGTAATCTATCAGCGAGGTAGCTTCTAGGGACGAGCGATTCTTCGATCGAAACTGTGTTCAAGCTCGTAAGTTGGTTACCGCGTTAGTTATTTATCGGCGCTGTCAGCATCGATGACGTGGAGTTTGCGTAGATTATACGATATCGCGATGTCGTCGTCCCGCAGCGACGCGTCTACGAGATGACGGGAGTGCACTCACGGTGCGCCTATGAATCTTGCATAGGCCGCATGCGTATACGCATGAAATAGGAAGGAGGCCGTATTCCCTTTCCGCGTGTCGGTACGATGACAAATTGTGGCCTGGGTACACGCTAGATAGCACAGGCACTCCAACCAATGGGAATAAATCAAATTTCGCGGTACAACGTATGAACGTCCTTCGGTAAAATTTACGTACGATCGATCTCCGAATGCGTTCGCTCCCTGCGACGGATCTCTTGTTACCTTAAAGAATTAGCGACGAACACGCTGCACGTGAAAGCGTCTGCTGCAATGCAAAGATTTAAGAGGCGGCTGACGCGACGGTTAACCGCGGCGCTAATCAACTTTATTAACGCGCTAATTGATTTATTCTAGAAAGTAACGTCTCAACGTCGCGGATCGCGCGTAATTCTTATTCCGCGCGCCTGCGTGTGCCGAATGAGGCACGCTAAGTTGAAACTAGTAACCGGTCTAGTAATCTCTGATAAAATTAGCAAGCTCAGGTATTTAGCCGAGCGGTGGTTAAGCGTTTTTCCTAGCTCTCCTTTTACCTACTTGGACCTTCCTCGAGAAAATGAACGCGTTACACTTCCAGAGAGTCGACTTTCACTGACTGCGACTCACGCACGATATATAAATGTCACGGAAATCGTTGATACTCTGAGGAAACGTACTCGCGAATAATCATGCTCGGTAGATTCGAGGTATAATTTAGAAAAGGCTAATAAATAAAGCGTCGTCGTCTGACGTCGCGAGCAAGTAACTCGGACACAGGAACGAAGGTGGCGGTGGAAAAAGCGCCGAAAAAGCGACGGGAACTTTTCGGAAGTTATAAGCGGATCAGCGTCGTTAATCATTCCTCGGCCACGCTATAGGCGCATACATTATTCAGAAGCGTCCCGACGCCAACTATGCATAACTTTTGTCCATGTTCACGCGCCTCTTTCTTCAGATAGAGTTAAGATACGATCGCGAGGGTGAAAAAGCCAGTGTCACAGAGTGACAGTCATCCTCCTTCGCCCTTTCCAAGTTGCTTCGAATTCCAGTAATAGGCGTACGAAAAAGAAACTCACGGAAAGTTTCATACTTACATTACGAGCGACGGAAAAGAACTGTGCGAGTACAAAGGCGCACCGGCTTGCGAAAAATGAGATCTTCCTAATAACGATGCAGTATTTCTGTAGTTGTTCAAAGATGCTTGCGATTCAAAGATAGAAACTCTGGAAAGAAAGCGTTTCAAAACTCTCTTCTGCATGTTATAATCAGAAAAATAATGAAATTGTTGGTCGGAGAAGACGTAGCGGAAAATTCCCGAAGGATTGATCGATCGATCGTTACAAAGTTGTCGCGTTTTCTCAGCGGTGAACGATGCACGTGCACGCTGTGGTATGCAAGGGGTGACGCGAGGGTGCGTCAGCACACGCGTAGGCGTACTTAGCACCCCGACTGTGTAAGACCACTCGACCGGCACGTACCGGATCCTTCAGACGTACCTACACGCCAGTAAATTATCGCCCAACCGTATGTACGGGGAAGTACGCTGCTCTCGTTGTTTTACACTCTCTCTTTCTAGCCAGTTTTCTTCCTTCGCAGTCGTGCAGTCGTCCAGCATTCATGCTCCCGTGCGATTTCCTCCACGCCGTACATCCCGCTCTGCCACGACCCATGGCCTCGCTTTTCTCTTTGTTCTTTCGCGCTTTCCAACGTCCCTCTCCTTGTCCATGGCACCACCCGCGCGATAAAAACGAGATTTACGGATTATACCGGTGGTTTCTCTCTCGTTCTCTTTCTCTCTCTCTCTGTTTTTTTTTCTTTATCTTCTTGACAAGATGAATTTTGCATTCTTCCTACTGTTTTCTCGCGGTTTCCACGCGTGGTTTCATTAAGACCGGTTAATTTTTTAGTCCGCGTCATACCAAAACTCAGCTTTGTCGAAAAATAGGAGTAGCTGCATAATTTCTAGCAGACGCTTACGTTTCATCGTGGATTATTGAATATAGTTACGAATTTATTAGGCTCGTTCCTCTTTCGTTCTCTACCGACGACAATTTTAATTTTCCATCGGATTGATAAGCGACCAGGAACATTCGAATTTAAGAACGGATTTCTCCACGCGACCATCATCCGGTCGAGGTCAGCGTAAAAATAAAACTTATGGCGAAAAACGGAGGAGGTGGATAGGTGAAATCCGACAGTAAAGTTGAAAATCGACAGAGCGGAGCGTATATTTCATTGCCGGCGTGTGATTTTCAATCTCCGCCAATGTCCGTCCACGAGCTCCCCATAACCTTTTCTTTTCACGATCGGTCCGTTGCTGCTGTTGCTGATACTGCTGCTGCCTTTGCCTCTCGAACAACGCCGGATAACTTTGAGCTTTGTAACTCGGCTGCGGAGCACGGCGTGCAATCGAATCGAACGCGAGACATTCGAAAAAATGGGAAAAAATGAATTGGTTGAACAGAACACGCAGGGAAACGTATTTCGAGATAATAAAAGCTTCTCCTTTTTTGCCTGCGAAAATTCGGGCGAAATCTATACATGGAAACTGAATGTCTTCAATTTTTTAACACCTACGCTTCCGAAATTTTAAATTCGGTATTATTCCCTTTTTCCGTTTCGCTGGAAGGAAATCTCGAGATATTGCCACGTAAATATTTAAAATCAAAGCAAAGAATCGCTGTGGCTGTCTCAAAGTCGGAGGAGAAAGACGCTCGCTTCTTTGTAAATCGCTCTCTACTGGATTATTCTGGCAAATTGGTAAAAAGCGCGTTTCACAAGTTCGTTTCTCGCCGAAGGAAATCCAGGACAAACGTGGATGCAAGCTGATGCTCGCGTGTCTTTGGCGTGCGCGCGACCAGCCACGTCGGCCGAGATTAAATTCATCGCATCGGGGATAACTTTCTCCAACGTTGATTAACATACGCGAGAAGAAACTCGTCACTTTCTCCGCGGAAACACCCTTTGACACCGCTAATAACCATCTGAAGCCCTCGACACCGGTGTAAATTAAACAGACCCACCTTCTTATCTGGCATTGATTAAGTCCGGAACGTTCCGTCTTCTCGCGCTTCCTTGAATTATTCATGCGTTCTTTAGCTAGGCTTGAGAATAGGTTACATCGATTTCTGGCGGCAAGTCGCCAGAGTGAAGATGATGAGTTAGCCGAGTTACCTATGTTCCTTCGTATCTCTTGAAAGTGTAACTGGCGCGAGATTTATCTGCCAGAATCAATTCGAAAAGGTTGGAAATGGCAAAGAGTTGGGGAAAGAGTTCTTGGGTTCATGACGTTGGAAAACTACAGCAACGAGAAACGAAAGATAAACCAGCAAAGTCACGACACGTACTTCTTTTACACCCCCGTAGCTTGCAAAAGTCGAGGCAAACGGATCGAATTTTTCGGAGAAACCCGGGCGGAGTCCATGCAACAAACGTATAACCCAACGGTCGGCCGAGTCAGTGCTCGCTATAAATTCGCCGGATACGAAGCTTAAAGCTGGTATGCTGGAACTCACCGGAGACGGCCTGAGACTGCGTCCGATGCTCGACCAGACCGCACGACGACTCTTGTTTCTCGAACAGACTGCATTCTGGATATCTGTCAGTGGCACACCGCCGACGAAAATCGTCGTCGTCGACAGGCGAAACCATAATTTCATTGTCCACCGGCTAGGGAGCATCGCTTAAACCATTGGTGACGAATTTCCCGCTAAACGAAGCGGATGGAGGTTTTACAGGAAATTTTGAGAAGCCTTTGGATAAATGAAGAGAATGTTTGGGAAGTTTGTTCGATGGTATACCGATATAGAACGCTTATTGTATAGTCGCTAGGAATCCATACGAAGCTCGAAACAAGTTTGCGTCTCGATGAGGCTGAGTTTCAGGTTTAAAGGTTTCCCTGTGACTTCGACTTTCGGATGCGTTGTCAGTGAAATAGTCGAATGCTTTAGAAATGACGAAATGATGGAGCAAGAAGTTTCACGATACCACGATAAAATAAATATATTTCGTTTTTGCGAAGTGGAAAGAACAGGGTCGTAGAAAAAGCTTGGTTCATCATGTTCGAATTGTTCCTTTCTTCAGTACGAGAGCCCATCCTCCAAGTTACCCGCCGTGCCACTTTTATTTCACCTTCGGTTTCGTATTTCCTTTTGCTTCGTTTCCTCTCTAATTCGTCTAGAGCCCAAGAGCCATGGTACCGTGTGTGCCATTAACCCAAATAATTCTAGAGAGCAGCTTCGCTCTTCTCGAATTCTTCGCTCTTCAGTCTCCTTCGACCTTTCCTCTTTCTTGCCAAGCAGCTGGACCATTAGATACCTTGTGAGACAAATGACGAATACTTTGAAACCAGGTATTTGTTAAACATTTTTAATTTTATCCTCCTTCCTATCAACCAGATAGTTCTGTAACATCGCGTAATATCGAAATAAGAAGATTGACATAAATCGATAAAACACTCGAGTTACCTTTCTGTCTTGTATTCGAAGATGAATTTTTATATAAATTATATCGTTGCGCTTTATATAATTCCGACTACGTTGTACATGACATAAATCTGTCCAGCTCGAGTATCATCTTGACAAGACTCCACTGTAATTCGTCACTTCGCAAAACCGCGAATGTAGTTTATCTCGAAATCCGATTATTTAAAGTCATCGATGGTACGTATTATATTTAGTTTAACTTCTCGATGTAACATTTCCATTAAACTATCGCGTCTGACCTCGTTTCATTTTTCTCCTCTATCTTCGCGTATGTCGATATTAAATTTAGAAAACAGCTTGAAGGTACTTGACGTGCTGATGACTTCTACATTTTTTATTTTATTCTATTCTTATCTTAAACTCCGTGATTGAAAATTGAGATTATTAGCAGAAACGGAAGCCGAAAGCTCCTAAAGAGTGCGCACGAATTCGTCTGTTCGTCTACTTTTACTGTAAGTCGCGCGTTATAATCGCGTGGCATTGACACGATACCGGCAATAATTGTATCTATCTATGTATAATTGCTTCTAAGCATAGCAGTGATCTAATCGTATTTGCAGCGGAATTTCATCGAGCTTAGCGAACAGAAACGTACACGAATTCCGCTTCTCTAATTTTCATACGAATCGATTAATCTATTACTACGCGCTTCGCTGCCACTTTGAATAAACCAACGTGTGATGATAACTCTTATTTTGTTCCGTGGCCGGATCTCCGAGAGTTTTCGAGTTTCAATTAAGCAAGTTAACCACGTTACGAGAAAGACATTTGCCGTGGAGATTATCGGTTTTTAAAGTTTTATTAGCCGGTTTTTAAAATGGCAAACGATAACGATGTTTTAATTAAATTCGCTGGCCAAAAGAGCGAACGCAATGTCCCATTGACGCTGGCCTTTCGATACGGGTTTTAAGGGTGCAATTAATGATATTCGATTTGATTTCCATCGGTAAACATTTCGTTATTGGCAATTGTTGTTAGCGAGCGAAAGGAAATTATCCGGCGATTAAACTTTCAGCCGGACATTTTCACCCATTTTGCCCGAAACTACCGACCGTTTCCATAATTATAAAACTGCCTCGCTTACCAACTAATGCTTGATTAATTTGTTATGCAGTTCGCGTAAACGGTATTAACGTGACGTTCGATCCAGTCACGCAGCTTTCCAACTTTACCCAAAGTATTATTGTTTCGTACGGTATTTTGAAATACTTGGTACCTGACGCGTAGCTAAATTCGCAAATTCGTTCGATCGCCGGTCGAGCATCGGCTGGGAAGTTTCGTTGCTTCGGCTCGGTCGAGTTGCGCGTTGCAGTTACAAATCACGGTTGGCCGAGGCCAGAAGTGGCGTCAGACGATCGCGGTTACACCGACCAGCTCGTGTGACCTGTTTGAAAAGCGATCGAGCGCTAAAACAAGTCCGACCTTCTCCTCTTTTTTTTTCCGCCATCAGAGAGGAACGTACGAGGGAAACTTTACGCGAGCTCTCGGCAATTGACTTTCGAACTCGAACGCGTTTACTTGAGAACAGTTAGCAGACTTTACCCTTGCTCTGCCCTTTCTTTACTTTTGCCCTGTAAAGTTCGGCCACTGTAGCGTATTTCCACGATTTTCTCCGAGATCCCACCTCCCGTCAAGGGATTACTAGGAACCTCTAAGATTTTCTTCGTAACAGTGGCTTTGCGGTTAATACGATAGTATTGTACGTCTATTTTTCCGTGTTTCAGCACTGCCTGTCACGATTCTTGGACCCAGCTGCGGCTGTCCCCGATGTTCGGTTGCATCTGTCCAAACAACCACATAAAAAGACGCTGCGACAGGATCTTCTCGATGGTGAATCACAATCCGTGCGTTGGTGAGTATGAAATCGAGCCTGTTTTTAAACGCAACTAATTTTTCTCTACGTTCGTATGTATATCTCTATGTGTACGTGTGAACGTGATACATTATACGCAGGCATCTGTAACAATGCGTACACACGAGATTTATTACTTGCTTCTATCGATTATTATTCTCTGTTTCGTTGTGTCGACTGAACCCGTGTCAATTATATTTTGGTAATCTTGAATGAACGAGTATACGTGGTAACGTTGGTTAATCGTAACTATTACTTTAGCGCACCCTTGTGGAAGACGATTGTTGGTGTTGTGAAGTAAACGTGTGTATTGTTCCTTTTTCTTTTTCCTTTTATGTACATGACACTCTACAAATTCACTTTTACTTTACCGTCCGTTTCGTTGCGAGGTTCGACTGCCCGTCTCCCTTGTTTACCTGTTTGTCTGTATCTTGTTACCGAAGTACTCTGTTCTAGTCTGTTACCTTTTCTTCGATCGATGTGTGTGTACGCTGCGGATAACGAAATCAACGCTGTCGATCTTGGATTGAAACGCGATGAATTTTTCCGCTCTAACGAATGACAACGTACTGCCAATCGAATAAAAATACAAAATTACATTATACCCAATTAGCTACGAATTATCGTCATCCGCACAAGTGCAGCTTCCGTGGCCCACTTGCAACCAGGTCGTAAGTTCATTTTCGCCGAAACAACCACAAGGAAGCAACTAAAATGCGACTACGGTGAGAAGTTTCGTCGTAAACAAACCCCAAAAACTAGAGATAGTCTGAAAGATGCCTTCCGGCCTCGTTATTTTTCCCCGTTGCGTCGACGTCGAAGGAAAAGGTACGAGGAAAGGCTCGACGGAGCAATTACTCTCAGCGATACCACGGTGTTTAAGGCTCGTGGGACGACGTTATAGCCTCCTTCGGATAAGCTCCTTTCTCCTTAATTAACCAAAGGCCACCGGTATCGAGATGTAGATAAGGATTTCATCGCGTGGCAGGCTCGACCTTAATTTCACTGAAATCCCGTTCCCTTCCAGCAACATCTCTTCTTCCATACCTTCGAGTCTAATGACACTCGACTGGTTATTTTTAGCCTCTCCTTTCATCGTTTCGCCCGTGAAAATATGTCTCCTTTTATCCTCGATTACGATCAACGTCGACAGATCGAAGATGGTCGTTGCGATAAGACGCGGCGTCCGCCCTTTCGGTTCAATTCTCAGTTCATCTTTCTATTCAGGATTCGATGGTAATTCGCTATTCGAATTCGGGTAATTTGCCAAAGTTTCCGATGAAAAGAAACTCTCGTAACTTGTAAAACTGCAAAACTCTCGTTCGTCCACGATGGACAGCGTAACAATTCGCGATTCTTGTAACATCGCGAATAAGCAAAGGATTACATTTTAGTGCGTTACTACGTAAGTACACCAGTCACACGAGGCGCATGTGCGACCTGCAAGCGTTTGTTTTCTTTCCTTTATAAGTGTGCGTTTGGCCGAGCGAGAACTGATTTTCCGTTGCTGACAATTAGACGAACGACCGTGATCGGTGCGCAATCAATTTTCTACGTTTCAGCCTCGAGGAGTCGAGCTGCGAGTCGCCACGCAGCCTGCCGTCGAATAAACCGGTGCTACTCTTTACGATTTCCACGAATTTACCTGGATTCGCGTTCTGAGAATTCGCGTCGAGCGATTGATAAACAGAAATCGAAGCTTCCGCGAGCATCTCGGTATCACTTCCTTTCTTAAAAAGGAAATCAGAGCAAACGGAAGGTTAGCGTGCTGTTCCGCTTTATTTTCCAGGTTTTATTTATACGATCGAGCATCTCGGCAAATCGAATAAATCGTCTGCAGTTCGCGAGTTGCTATGACGAACATTCTTGTAAACGCGATCGAAACTTCTCCTACGGTCGGTGATGCAACAAGTTTGGATTTCCGATCGAACGCAGTTCAAACGGTATCAAGAGACACGTGTCGTCGAGGAATCGCTTCAATCGTTGGACCATCTCATTTCGTGATTTCACTTCGACGCCATTTTTCTTCCTAGATTATTCTAATCGACGTAAAGAATCTTAATCGCGTTTATGAAAAGACCGATGACGAATCGATCGTGCAGCCGAACAGCAAGAGGAACGGGAACGATGATCCTGGACGCGTCGCGTCTCGTCTCGTCTTGCGGTCTCGAAAAATCGCCAGCCGAGTATCTGCGAAGCTACGGATGGGAGAGAATAAAAAGGCCTGGATCCAGCCTCGAGATCCTCGAACGAGAAGGAACGTGTGCACGAGAGCACCAGCACACCCCCTAAGTACGCATTCCGCCCGAAGGATCCGCATTTCGAGATCGATCCGCACGATTTCCTCGGTTATACGCGAACCTCCGCAATCTCGACGCGTTTCGCTTCTCTTCAGGTTCGCGTCCTCGATCGTCTAATCGAACTGGGTCAGAACGAATGATTTTCTCTCTGTGGGAATTCTCGAATCGGCTTTGTACCGGGAGAAACACGCGAGGCCAACGACGCCGAGAAAAATTACCATATCTTTTTGCTTTCTTTCTTTCCGTTTCTTTTTTATTACGCCGCATTGTTAGTTTTATCGTCGATTTTTCGCCGCGTCTCCTTCCAGACGTCGAGTTATCGATACGAATCAAGCAAATCGAGCGCAGCTAATTCGATCGATATCTTTTCTTACGTAACATTCCAGTTTCTCCAAGTTGTCCTTTTCTCCGTTCGATGAAATAGCTTTCTAATTACGAATCGATAGGTAGCTGAAAAAGATTCGCGTTCTGTTTCGCGAACGTAAAAAAAGCGATTCGATGAAAGCGGATAAGAATCCGAAAGCCTTCGGGCGCGAACGCAAAGGAGATTATGCACCGCATGCTGTACTTTTGCACGAGCAACTTTTTTTCTAGACATCGTGCACGTTTTCAACCTGCATGCTCGTATTTTTCTACTTCTGTCTGAAATTCGCATGCCCGTCGATTAATCGCTCACCATGACTCTCTACTCTCTGTTACGTCGCTCGCTACTCGATCCTCTCTAACTCCTCTCTTTTCGATCTAAATACTCTCAAACGAACCGATCGAATTTCCTCTAGGTTTACCGTCGATGTTTTTCCACTACGATCGATGTCATATTTTTGCGAATACCTATTTGTTTTATAACTTGTACGAGAGATACGTAAGCAAACCACAAGAACGGAGCAAACAGTATCCTATATTTAAATACGAGCGTCCTCTTTGTCAAATAATTGTCAGGTAATTGATCGTCTAAATGGTCTCGAATATTGCGTAAACCAGATCATTGTCGAAACTGCGTGCCTTCCTCTTTTCGATGTTATACATTTCATGCGTATTTTTACTATAAAAAAAAAAAAAAAAAAAAAAAAAAACAAGAAGCAACTAAAGTATTCAGAATAACCTACAAATTACTCCAGTGAATAATCCAAAGATAAAAAATCGCCGATACCATTTTGTCTTTTTCCTTCGTGACGCGGTGTAATATTTACGAACAGAGGAAAAACGTCGATAATATTTATCGCGAAAAGTCATGTTCCAACTATAGCACTTGGCCTTTCGACCTAACCAACCCCCTTTTAATCCTACTACTGCGACCCCGAAGGGTAAAGAAGACCTTTCATCCGACAGAAAGAACCGGTGCTGCCCTTTAAACTTACCAGCTCGCAGCACCGCATACGGATGAACAGTTCCAAGCAGTTGCAAGCAGCTGCACGCTACGAACTGCGCCAAGAGACAGACTCTTCAGGCGGTGCCAATATTTTCCTTTCGCCCCGTGTGGGCCAGCACGGCGCGGCGTGGCAAAGATTCGAGATAAAGATCAAGAAGAAGCCAGAAGTAGAGGGTTAAACGAACCAAGTCGTAATCGGAATCGACGGTCGACCTCGAGGTTTCTTTTGCCGTTCCTTGCCAACTTCCACCAATGACGAACGGCTAAGGGAGATCGTGATTCTTCTTTCTGCGCGTCACGAGGTTCAACGGCTTTACGTAAAATCGACTCGGGAACGGTAATGGCTCTCGACAGGAAACCTATCGCTGGAGTAATTTGCGGTTTACCGATTTATCGTGCATCGTAGAGGACAATTGCTTGTCTCGTTTCAATAAGCGTGAATTTCGGACAACGTAAGAATCGACGAAGAAGCTAACGATAGAATAGGGTGTTTTGAAAACGTTTAGAGTACAGCTTCTTACGATCTTTTGGTCAATAAAATTGTTTTGCTACAACGCTTTTGCAACACCCTGTGCAAGCAGTTAGTTTCTTGGACCACAGGTAGTCAAACCCCGAAACGCCGGTTTCAGACGCGTTTCGAAAACTGTTTCATCCACTACTCTGACCATCACTACCGTCACAATCACCCAACCACGATATCACCGTGTCACCACGACCACAAGAGTAGCACGTAGCACGCGAAACCCGTCCGTGCACGTGTACCGATGCGATCACGCACCCCACTCACCCCGTTCTCGTCCGCGTCTCTGCTTCTGTGTTACAGAGTTCCTGCCCTCCTCCACCTCCGTAGACCTGTCGGGCACGGACTCGG
>NT_177864.1:502013-502585 GCF_000188095.3 Bombus impatiens | reverse complement strand
CTCGGCCCTGTATCCGTTCGACCCGCAGCAGGAGAGCTACCAGGAGATCTGGTTACCGCCGACCAGTATGTACCCCTATTTTCTGTTCCCCGGGGCCGCGCGCACCTCGTACTACGACCACGAGAGCACGTACGACGTCCAGGAGCCGGGACAGAGGCGTCAGCACGGCCATCGTCATCAGCACGGCCGTCATCAGGAAGCACCGGAATTGCCTGGCAGGCCCGGTGTCCTCGTGGTCGAGACGTACGATCCTCGTGCCGATCACGAGAACCGGCAAGAGGCTCGTGCTGGTACCGACGACGAGCATCGGCCTCTGTACAGGCAGAAAGATACGGATGATCGTGAAATGGAGGGACCTGAGAGCTTCTATGATCGCGGCTCTTCTTCGTCTTCTTCTTCTTCTTCCTCTTCTTCTTCTTCTTTTTCTTCATCTTCTTCTTCTTCTTCCTCTTTTTCTTCTTCTTCTTCTTCTTCTTCTTCCACGTTGTCCAAGCATGATCGTGCCTCCAGCACAGTGCACCTGCAGCCAAGGCACTCCCAAAGCGAGCATGACGCGCACCTGCACCATCATC
>NT_177864.1:469782-501341 GCF_000188095.3 Bombus impatiens | reverse complement strand
CGATCTCCGCGAGGCCTTCGAAGGGTTCGTCGACCAAGGTTCGTACACCGGTGTCAAGGTGCGCCAGACACCATCGATCGCGGCTCTTCGACTAATCGAGCGCCGTCATTCTCGCTATCGGACGCGAAAAGTACCAAGTCGCCTCTCTGCGTTCCAAACTCTCATTCCATTCGCTTTTCTCATCGAATATGCATTTCCTCATCGACGAGCTGTGAATCGCTCGAATTACTCTCGGTCCCCTTGAGCGACTTGTTATTTTTATCAACGGCACAGTTATTCGCGATGGTTCGAAGAGCTTCTGGTGCGTAGCGATTATCGAGATCGAATCGGCCCGTAAACGTGTCGGTCCGATTATTCTCCGAGCATTTTCAGCTGAACGGACCTACCGCTGCGTCGAATTTGCTTTCCCATCGCCAGCTTGCTGATCTTAAAAACAGTTACGACCATTTCGAATTTCCGGACGAGGCGATCAATCGCAGCAAGCTTCTTCGAGCAAAACCTACCTACTTTGTCATTTCCGCGTTAAAATACGCTTCTGTGCACAGACTAACGCGACGATCTCGCGAAGATTGTAACCGACTTTTTATTATTCCTCTAGTTACTTGGGCCGTCGCAGCGACGAAATCGAAAGGCTGTCGAACTAGAGAAGTCGGTCCCCTTTAATCTCGCGCCGCGTAGAAAATTCCTGAAAACGTTTGAGAAGCATTTTCTCCGAGTTTCACGTGCCGATATTCACGGATCGAAGAGAGTCCGCTTGGAGCTAGGTCGCTCGATTTCGTGCGATGAATAAGATTTCCGCGGCGGTAGTCGTACCCAATGGAAACGCGGTTAGAATCAAAGATCAGACGCGCGAACGCTTTCCTCCATGCTCCGTTACGTTTGCTCGTTTACAGTGAAGGTCATCTCGCATCCGGACAACTCGACCAGCTTCGAGGTGATCGAGTCGCAGCTCGAGAATCCCTTGATCGACACGGAACATCGTGATCTAGTGGACATGAAGCAGATACCTGTTCCCGTAGGACACAGTCATAAGACGCAGCATAAGAGGAACCAGACGGACGATCGTAATCGTGAGTATCTACCTTTTTCTTTTGCCATTGTACATTTACAGGGTACGAAGATTAAAGTGCAAACACATTGATACCATAACGTGGTGTACAAATATTAGGTTGTTCCAAAAGCTTCCTTCGTTCTACGAGGAAATACATTTTCTGTTTTATATTGTTTCATTGAATTACGTTTGATCCATTTTGTTCTATTAAGATAAAGACCACAGCATTTGACAGATTAGGTTTCATGTTTGTACAAAGATGCCTCCCTGTGAAACACATGTTTG
The DNA here is from genome assembly GCF_000188095.3 of Bombus impatiens. NCBI lineage: Eukaryota > Metazoa > Arthropoda > Insecta > Hymenoptera > Apidae > Bombus > Bombus impatiens. The sequence goes on along the minus strand of NT_177864.1, from coordinate 500,005 downwards.
TAAATGAAATAGACTTTTGGTGCCACTCTGATAATTTAATCCTGAAAAAAATGATTTAGAAGTGGCAGGAAAATTGGACGATACGCGGCGGCGGACTGTGTTACTTTCGCGTCGCTCTATGCATCTCGAGCGACGATTTTCTAAAACAAATCTAAACGATTCTAACGTTTCGAGCAGAAATGCTCGATTCCTAAAAATCCACTTTAATCAGACTCGAAGTACGTATGAAAGCACGTTCTAATTAAAACGCGGGAAACAAGCGTATCTCAGAGGAAAGGAAAGCTTCCGTCGGGTGGCAATTGAACTTCCGCAGACGCGAGGCTTATCGGCGATTTATTTCGCTCCCATCTCGAGTCGACCCTACGACGAGATACGTGGATTCCGGCCGAAAAGTTACGTCGGCTCGTCGGGATTAAAGTTCGAAATCCGGCGACTCGGGAAATAATATGAGTAGATAGGAGGGAAACGGGAGGGAAATGAGGGGACTCGGAGGCGAAATTAAATTAAAGTTTCACGGTGATAAGTCTGGTAGAGAGCGGAGATGCTGCGGCGATATTCCGCGTCCGATCGATTTCGCGGCCAACTTTCACGCCGGCGAGCAAGAGAAAAATTTACGAGGTCTCGTTACTACGTTCCGAACGAGTTTGTACCGCGAAATTCGCCGGATAATTTTGCCTGTGCGCCCGTCCAGGGCTCGTCTCGACGTTGAAATTGCCGACGTAAGAGGGGAAGCGCGTCGACGGCGAGTTGAAAAGACGGCTTCAGCCGCTGCGAAACGGATACATATTTTCCCGGAGACCGTCTCGTAACTCGTGCAACTTGATGGATGGACGAGTTGCGCCACGTTAACAAGAAGAAAACTATGGTCAGCATAATTCCACCGGCAAATACGCGCCGTTTTAGCGGCTGTAAATTCTCGCGGACTCGTGAAAAATGCACAACCTGCAATTTTTTCAGAAACGTATTCGTGTACCGGCTAAACCAATCTTTCGGGTGTTTAATGAGAAGCTAAAACAGCTTTATCAACGTTTAAATTTCTCCGAGTGACGTTATTAAATACCACGAAATATGGTTCGTTTTATTCGAAACTTTAAACTACACATTTGCTACCGTGCGTCTGAAATAAAAATTTTTAAGGCGGCTACTGGCCTAAGCGTTGGATCTCGCGTTGTTTTTCGTTTGGTTCGAGTCAGGTCAGGTCCGTTGGAAGCGCGAGAAAAAATCAACAGCAAAGAAGACGGATGTGAGTGATCGCGGGGACAGAAAGCCGGAGGGTGGGTGGTAAGCGCGAACTATAACGCATCGAGAATTGATTGCATCCGGATCGAACGGCGAGTAATTATCCTTGGTTATCCTTTAATCCAGCGATTACCCGCGTATCGATGTTCCGTCGGGTGATTGATTCGAACGAAACGGCCACTCCTACGCTCCGACGAGCAACGAGAGGCGATCGTGTCCCGCTGTTCAGCGATCCGTTCGGAAGAAACGCGGATGATGGATTTCTCGGCCGAAAAAGCGATTCTGAAAAGCGCGACATCGGAACCAGGTAATTGTTCGTCGTTGTATCCATCTTACCGGTCCTATGATATTTCCACGGTTTCGTTGCGTTAGTTTTCATACTCTCCGCAATACTGGAGCTGTCTATGAGATCATTTAAACGCTTTACGTACAAACAGGATGTCACGAAGCTTCTTTTTCGTGTCTGTCGAGGTTATTAGATGTACGAACAGAGGAACGCGTGGATAAATTGTAAAGTAGAAAATATATTTTAACACAGAAGTGTACAAGTAGGAATATAATTTAAGCTAGTCCCGATCCGCACGCTAGCAGTGAAGCACCCTATAACTGAAAGCCATCGTCGTCTGTTTAGTGTCTATGGTCTGCCTTCGTCCCAGTCTATTGTCTGTACGCTGTCGATGGCTTCAGTGTTTGAGAAAACTAAAAGGACCAAATGTAGAGTTTTCTTGAAAGTGGCGACCGCTTCGACAGTGTCCAATGTTGCGAGGCCAGGATCAAACACAATTAGTCGATATTCGTGACAAGTAACAGGAATGGATTCGGTACGACGTCTCGTAGTTACACGTAGGAATATACACGTTGCAGCCTTTCGAGAGAAATAGTATGGGTGTGAAAATAAGCAATCCAAATTATCGATTCGTGTATCACTCGTGTATTGGTCTCGTTAAGGTAGGATAGAGCAGTCTTAGAGTGGCTGTATCTGCTCATCGGACCGATGAAAATCATCGTGTTCTCGAACGATGTAGGTAGGATTGGAAATTCGTGTAGATGTAATCAAGCCGGCTTTCACCTTGGCGAGGAACAAACGCGCATTTCCCGCCATTCGTCGCGTTCTAATTAAAATTCGTTCGGCCGCTTATTCGGCCGTGTTTCTCCGTGGACCGGGCGGTACGCGGCGCTTAACGAGTCGCTATTTTCTGCCGGTTCGAAAGTCGAATCCTCGACGGACCTGAGCGCCGCTGCAATTTCGCATTCATATATTCAATTTCGGTGGAGCGGCCTGCCGGGACCGGAAACTCGTTTCGACGTTCGAGCGAGGATCTTGCGAGCAGTCGAGGCTCCATTCGAAAAATCGGACCGATAAATTTCTCCTCTGTTCCCTTCCTTTTCTTCCGCGGAGAAAAAAAAAGTAGAGGGAAAAGATAGCATCCTGACGGTGGAATTTGCAAAGAATCGAAATACACTCGTTGCATAGTCAGCCGGTGATCGATCGATTCGATCCATCGAAATGCGTCACGTCAGGGTGAAAGTTAAGCGGTCGATCGAGGGCGTTGGAAATTTGATATAAAGGCGGACTTATCCGCAGAGATTGCCTTCGAAATGGGAAAGAAAGTTTCGTCGGTTTGCTCCATTATCTTGATGGAACTTTATCGGATATTCTTTGGTTCATCGGATAACTGCTTTTCGTCGGATCGATGCTGCATCTTCGAAACTTCTCGTTTCTTGTTCGCGCAACGTTATGGCTTTGCATGCTTGCTAAATCTTGAAAGAATATCGATCATCCTGAGTGAACCTGTGTCAACGTCATCGTTTAATAATCCATACTCCGTGACGTCGACTTGAGTCGGGGCACTGAAACGTTCTTCTACTCGATTAGGCGTAACATCGGAAACGAGCGTTTCGCATTCAGTGCTTACAGCGACGCTACAACCCAGTTGTTCGCGAGGAAAGCTTCAATCTGTTTCGCAGGTCTCAGGAAACAGGCGCTTTCGCGAAATCTTCTCTCGCTCTCGAAGCTCGCGAAGGCAGTCGACTATTACTCGATTAGCTTTCAGAACGGGACAGATCCGCGTTCGCGCTAATTACGCGGTCAAAAGCGGCAGCACGCTTTGAGATTTAGCGCTCGATATCGACAGGGTGAAAGCGATTTCGTGTATTTTTCTCCGCGGTTCGTTCCCTCTGCCTCTCGTTCGCTGAAGAGTGACAAGAGAAGAAAAAGAGAAATACAGGGGGAGAAAGAGGTGGGCGCAAAATCGTTGCTCGTTATCGGTGGAGTTAAACAAACGGGTCACCGTAATTATAACTCACAGCGGTGCGCGCATCTAGGTCCGGGCATGCGCCCGCCTCCGCGCACCTGCGAGCACGTTCGAGTGTGCTCGTCAAAAGTGCGCCCCTATCGATTTCGGATATATAAAGTAAAATCCGACCGCGAACGTGCCGTATGCCCTACATTTTTCCTTTTCCCGCGAAAACGCGAGGATTCAGTACGCGCTACGAAACAATCTTTCTCCGGCCTCGTTCGCTGAAACGATCGTTCCTTGGCCAGCGACGAAATTGCATTTCGAGTATCGTACGTTTCAAACTAGATACGAACATGCGTTTGCTTGTTCGGAAGATATTCAAGCTACTGTAAGTCGTGGCTGGTAATATGCGCAAGTTAAATAGAATCCTTTGATGCAACGTAATTAGGAAAGTATTCATCGTGTTACTCAACAAGTCTAGTTACATTAGGTGTCCAAGCACGTCGCGTCGCCTTGCAAGCCCTTAATCGGTTTACTTAATCGAACTTGCTGGTGCATCGTGGACCTACAAGTTGTTCGCAAGTCTCTTGGAGCTAGGTCAAGGTAGTTCCTAAGAACACCACCATAGTAACCATAGAGCGTGTAAGCCCGTGCTAGATGATAAGGGCAAAAGTAAACGGTTGTTCGTCGATGATAAAGTAACTGGAGAGCGGAAAATAGTTTCATCCGAAATCGTTCGATTCGACATTTTTATACCTATTTTCATTCTCGTTTGGGAAACAACAGCACGAGCTCGGTTGTCGGTAATTAACGCTTGTACATCTTCGTACGTCGTTCCACCAGTCGAAACGAACGAATCTCGTCGGTCATCGAGCCAGGAAAATTCGGAGAACGCGTGGCTCGAGTTATCCCGAGTTTCGTCATTCGAAACGATAATTATCCGTTTCGGAGTGTTTCGTGTTTCCACTGGGATTCGATGTTCGCTCGTCTGCAGATGCGCGTCTTCCTCTCCGCTTGCTATTTCATTTAATTAACAGGAAAGTGGGTTGAGTGTAGTCGCGTTTGAATGATCGTTGCGCCCATCTATATACGCAATAATAACGATAATAATCCAAAGCTTGGACGCTTTTAATAACACTCGTCCCAGGAAATCCTTGCTGCCCTCGCGTTCGCTGGTAGGTCAGACGCGTGACGAATTAGGTTAGTGGCAAAACGACGTCGTGTCGAAGTCCCTTGTCGATCACTTATTTACTAATTCAAATACGATACCTATATTCTGGGAAGATTTTTCAACGTGTAAACGTCATGTGTTTGATAAATTATTATTTACGTCATGGCTGATCGATATTCTCCTCTCTATCGTCATCCGAGGGTAGGTACTTCGCGTCTCGATTCTCTCTCGTTTCTCCCTCTAAACAATCGATTCCTTGCGGAGCATATTCGTTCTGTCATTTGCTTCAGTTGCGTAACAGTCGCTCAAACACGGTTTCCAATTCGTACGTTTCGTGCACACAGCGACGAGAAACGTCTGGAAGAAAAGGAACGAAACGCAACAGCAGAAGGTACGATCTCGACTTTTACTCGCAATTTCGTTCCCCTCCTCGTCCTTCTGCTCGTTATTTGTATACTCGCCGTTTAATCGTGTCGCGTGTACACAACGAGGCCAACCGCAAAAACGCTGGTTCGAAATTGCTGTCAAATAATTTTTCGCTCTCGTAGAGAAAGCACAGTTTGTTTTTCATTTGTCCGCGAGGGTGGCGTGTTTGGTTGGCGTCGCCCGATCGATTAGCTCGATCGATCGCATATTTGCAAAGCCCGTCCGGTTCGTTATAAATTTCAACCAATACTTTTGCTTACTTGGAAATTTGTTTTATCCCGCGGCGTCCCACCTTTCAACGTAGCGTTTTTCCCCGCAAAGTACCCGACGTCGAGCAGTCGCGTCGACCGCTTAATTATCCAATTAACTTCAAACATACGAAACGCGATTACAATCGTCGAGAGCCGTCGGCTAGCGACCGTTTTGCCGCTTTTTCGCGCTTCCCCCCCGTATTTTATCGGCTATTAGCGGCGCGCTAATTAGTCCACCGTCACGATATATCACGTTACAATCCCGCGTAAACGCAAACAGACGCGACAACGCGTCGCAAGATACACAGAATCAGCGATACGGAAGCATCGATCCCCGCGATTTCCTACTACGAGGATTTCACGCTTCGTCGATTCCTCCATTCCACGAATTCTTCTTCTTTCGCTACCTCTCGAACCTGAATTCCCGCTCGACGCTTCACAGCGACGCGAATTAGGAAAATGGTACACGGTCTTCCTAGTCCTCGAGTCTCCTTGGTTCCTCGATTCTCTCTCATCCGTTCCACAAACCCCATCCCTCTCCTACCAGAGAACAATTCCGTGGCTCGGTTTTCGCGGTTATTTAGCCACGATACTCGCAAGTATGTCGAAACAGACGAGCCTAAACTCTCAGACGTATCGTGTGGAAATTCCTAACCACGGAATTTCAACGAAAGCCGAACGATGCCGGTATCGAACGAGTCTGTCGCGTCTCGATCCTCCGGTTTCCGACCAAACTCTCCAAGACTCTTTTCCTCGCGTATATATTTCACCGTGGCCCGAATCGACGGCGAACAATCGCCGAACGGACGCGGTCGTTTTTATCCGTGATGGAGACCGATTTGCCTCGCTCGCGAGTTCTAACGAGGCTCGTCGAGTTTCCAGGCTGGTGTGCAGCTGCGTCACCGGAAAGGTTCGGCGGCTGCTTCAGGACGGATATACCCTGACGGGAGGGCGGGTCGCGGCATCGATCTCTCCAGCAGCCAGACGGACACCGGTTCCAATTACCGCCGTTTCGAATTGGCTGTGTTTCTCCGACCAACTAGAGGAATCTGCTCGCGATCGAGTCAAGGCACCGCCCAGCCCGCGTTCTCCGAACTTCCCGCGATTGATATTCCTGCGCCACTCGACGACCTCGTGTCTCCTTCTTCTCGCTCCAGCTATCGCGCGTCTCTCGGTCAGGAAACTGGTTGCCGAGTTGGTCGAGGAGAATGGTTTTTGTCGACAACGGTAACGATGATTTTAATTGGACGATGCTGCGTGACGTTTCGTGAACGCCTCGGAAACAATTAAGGGGAATTTATGCGGAGGGCGTAACAGATCGGACGTTAATTGGACGTTTCTACCATAGTGATTCAGCGACGATCATTGGAATGATGGAATTTTGCTCGTGGGATAACGCTGACGATGATAACAACAACGAAAGACGAGAATCAAACTTGTCAATGTAAGTAGAATTATCTTCTACGTCACTCGGGTCTCTGACGACACCAGATACCGTTCTTTTCTTGTCGAACAAGCATCGATAGAATCTTTAAGGCGACGTAACTTCGGACAACTTTATTTAGGGAGGACGATCGGTGCCATCGATTCAAGGACACCGGTGGTATCCGCCTACCTCATAACGCGAGCCATCCGCTCCAAAACTGCGGGAATATCAATAGAGGGAATCCACCGTGGTGGATAGAGTAAGAGAACATGTTTCCACGACGCTGCCGGCGCCAGGCATCCCGAATGAATTTATTCGGCGACCTTAGCTCGAGAGCGGAATTTTCAATGCGCTCTGTACTCTTATTGGCACTGATATATTCGAGAAACTTTTATTCGGGATCGTAAATTATCGGAATATTGCTACCAAAGTCCCGCTTTGAATCAGACTTCGCTTTAGCGTATACGAAGCAAGAGATTGCGTTAAGGAGTCGTTTTATCGATAACGATCCCGACAACTTTTTCTCCAAACTAACTTTCAACGATATCCTCGATAAGAATATACGATAAAGATAAGTTGGACGCTCTTGTTTACCATATATTTTTCGACTAATTTCTCTTGGTCCTTCGGTTGTCAAGACCATCAACAAGCGAGTTTCTTTGACAACAGTTTCGCAACTAGTTCGTCCGCTTCGTTCACCGCGAGTGGAACGGATCGAAGCTATTCGCGAAATCAACTTGGCCCGTAGAAACGATTCAACGATTCTGTTACGCGAGCGTATTCAACAACGACGTTTTCTATCGTACCAGAATTTACGCCTAACCTTCGATGCTACGAAGATATCGGTCGACGAAAGCGAAGGGAAGCTGCACGGATCGGCGACTCCTCGCAAATTACTCCGCCGCTTGAAGTTACTCGCTCGTTTTTGCTCGTCACGACGACGATTCCCCTTTCGATTTCTTTCAGCAAGTCGGCCGAGTCGAGAAGTTATTTATCGTTGTGGCTCTTTCATCGACGATACAGAATACAACAGCTTCGACGCTATAGAATCGTTTTGTAATTTTATAGGAAACTTGCAGATTCGCAAAGTGGTCTCAGAGGTATCGAACGAAATGTCCGTTCGGCCAATCGACAAGCTCGAAACTTCTCGAGCAGACAACGACGATCGAAGATGGGTGGAAGGTTAGAGAGGGAGCACCCATCGTAACGAAGATTTGGAGGGCGGCGATTAAAGCGATCAGGGTAGGAAGAAACAGAAAGACGTCGGCCGGTCGTTTGTCTTAATAAAGTGCGTCGAAGGCACGCTGTTCGAAACGGCTGACTTATGGCTAGTCATCCGAGTAGGCTGCGCCCCTCTTACGACCCGTTTCTAGTGGTTTTTCGCTGCGGTAGGAAGGTAGAGACTGGCGTTCCACCGATATTCAGAAGGGTTCTTCGAGTCCCAAGGTCGTTAACCCTGCCTACCAAGTCCATCAATCGAACAAGGGTGGCTGGTTAACGATGCCAAGCATTCGTCATCGGGTGGATCCTATCTCGGCCACCCTCGAAGTTACCTCGTTTCATGCTCCTTTCAACTCCTTTACCTTGTCCCGAGTGGTTTCTCTTCGATGGCCTCGGATAACCGTCGTACTTTGGATATTTATCGCCGATTAGAGGGGCAAATTGGGATAAATGAAAAATTTTCTCCAGCCTGCGTGGACTAACAGGATTCGTAACATTTTTACTTTCGTGTTTAACAGGGCAAATTAACGACAGTTTACACGCGAAAGGAATTTCCTATTCCACGACGTCCGCTTTATTCATCGTCTTTTTGATCTTACTTCATTAATAAGCGCTGCTCGAGCCTTGTAAATTCCAGTTTCGCTCGGCAAAATCAAGTAGCGCGGCCGATGTTATTTGCATAAATAAACAATTATTCTCGACGATTATTTTTAAGTGGCAAGTGTACCCAGGATAAATATCGGCCGATAAATATTCAAGATTCGCTGTGAGGGGCCGTCTTTTTTTCCGGACAGGCAAACCGGTCACCTAATGATTTATCATTTGCCTTCGCTAGCCACCTGGAAGCTTGGTTTATATCTCGCCGCATTTTTCCTTGCCACGCTACATGCAGAAGTCTTTTTATCGAAAGAGAACTTGCAAGTTCGTAGACCTTAAATCATAAGCTCCGTCGCTTTAGGACGCATAAGCAGATTCGGTTAAGTTTAACGCAACATATGAACATAAGTTCGCCGCCCTGCTAAAGCTCTCTCTAAACTAGCTAAACATACGTTCCGCTTTCTACGCTCCTCGTGAACTGCGAGCTTTTGCCACACGCTATTCTCCCTTAAGGAGAGACTCGACGTATACATAAACCCTTGGAACCACCAGTTAGCCATGCTAACATTTGTCCCTGTTCCCAGGATCTTTAACTCGCAAACATAACACTCGTATTCGCCCACGAAATCCTGTCAATCTCTCTCACCACGTTCTGTACAACGTGTTTCGATCCTACTTTTCCACAGAGACGTCCGTGGTGTTACCATCCGCTTCGTCGGATCTGGACAAGATCCAGCAGCCGGTCAAGGTCGTGCTTTCCAGCACTTGTCACCACGCGTACAATGCTTGCAGGTGGGTTAAAAAAATATTATCCACTCTTAATCTTAATCTTTAAACGCAAAATCTGTATTCTCATATTGTTTCTGACATTTCGAAATTTTCTCGAACCTGACGGTTTCGGTTTGACGATTCGTTAAACGCTCTTTTCGCTGTTAGCTGTGATTTTCTCGGAATTCTTTAACAAAAGTGGCATTAGTTTGCGATAGTTGTTTTTAAGAAGCTTCGAATTTGTTAAGTCTGTGAATTCTCGTTGCAGGAACGATCCAGAGTGCAAGGTATTGATGGAACCGGTGCTGAACCATTGCGACTCGACGAGTTGCGCGAGGAACGAGTGTATGGAAGCGTTGCAGAATTTCTACAAATCCGCGAATCACAAGCACTCGGTAGAGATCGCGTTCTGTCTGTGCAGGTGAGTCGTAAGAGACGCCGGGCCGACCATCGAAATCGCAGAATATGCGAAAGTTGGATCGACGACGAAACGAGGCGTGCACGAAAAATAGAAAATTCGACCGGTAGCAAAATCGTTTCTTGTCCGATCGTGCGATAGTTATCGAAATAACGAGATAAAAAAATTCTATAAATCCACGATACGCAACCCGTGTGAAAATCGTTTTCCGCTCGCAGCGGCTTCGGTAGAGAGAATATTCCGGTGTACTCGCAAATCGATGTCTGTCGACGATAAAAAACGAACGAAACAATAAAAAAAAGGGGGGTGGGAGAAGGTTGAGCCGGCCACTTGTCGGGGCCCACGGGATTTTATGAATTTGCATGCGATCCGTGTTATTTATATTTATTAAAACAAAAATATTCTTGAACGATTCGAGTGGATTGTTTCGTAGGGGTCAGGTGGCAGATAGAGCGGAAGAAATTGTTATATCGTATTCGTGGATGGCATTCACGGAAAAGAGCAGAAACCTCCTATTTGGAACGGTATCGAATTAATCGCGGAAACAATTAACCCGGCGGGTATCACAGGCGGAAGATAAATTCGGCCGCTAATTAATTTCGTGCTTGATTAATGAAGGATCGAATAACCACAGCCGGCGAAGATATTCCACAATCGTGGTCACCGCACTGATCGCGATGAGTCAACCAACGATGATGCAACGAATATGCAACGAGTATGCAACGATCATCGACATACGTGGCTATCTTTAAATGAGATCGTGCTCTTCCATGGCGAAATGAAATCCGCGAGAATTTAAAGGATTATTCGAACGAGCGAGACGAAGGGATGGCTGGTAACGCGACTCGGCCGGATACGACTCAATTAAGACCGCTTGTCTTTGTACATTTGCCGTAATCCTGAGTAAACTCACGGCAAAAGTGATAGGGAAAGACAAAGGTGGGTCAGAGGAGAGCATAGCCTCGTACAAAGAACCGTCGTTGCGCTGGAAATACTCGGAGTTCTGCATCTCTAATCCCTTCGCGCGAACGGCAACCAGTCGGGGCTTCTTTTCGAAGGAAACTCCTTTAACTTTTAAGTGGCTTTTGCCCACGAAACAATGCAGAAACTTTCTATCCGTCTTTCAGGTTTTTTCTTCCACCACTTTTTTTTCACTCCAACTTTTCCCGTACGCCGTATTCATTGTCCCGGCCACCGTTTCTTTGTCTAACCGCCCCGAAACACGAGATATCGGTATCATCTCGGGATTTATTAATATTTGACGACTCTCGTTGTACCCGGACTTCGTCGTGTCTTTGACAAATTGGAACTCGTATTCTCCAGCTGCTATCCTAAGATGCAACGATTAATTTAGCACTATGGGGGCGGTTGCTTGCGAGATATCCGAGGAAAATTCAAAGGATCGTCGAACGATCGTTCGTTCGATCAGCTGGTTTAATTTTTGATCGATCGAATGCCTCGGGATTAGGCAAAATATTAGAACGTTCTATAGTTTCGCCGGGGATATTGATAAAACGTAAAAATTGATAGAAGAAAGAGAGCACGAGCGACGTACGTGGATGAGAAAAGAATCGAACGACACGAGAGAGCAAAGGGAAAGGAAAGTCTCGAGGTCGAATAAAATACGTGGCGGTCTCGTTTAATGCTCGTTGAGCAATACCCACCTTGCGGTGCCTGGGAATTTCTCCCTTAAAACTTGCTGGAGCCCTTGGGAAGGTAGATGGAGATCTCTTACTCTCTGGGTAGACTCCAGGACGGTGCTCTGTGATGCGGTAAATCGTTTCGTCTTCCCTTTGTTTCCGCAATCTGACCACACTGACGAATCGAATCGCTCGTTTTAAAACCAAATATCTTCCCATTATCCGCGCTATCTTAATAATCCTTTCGACAATCTATCGTCTAATCGTAAATTTCGATCTTCAGAAATACGTGTATCGATATCGTTCGACAAAACGGTCGCGAACAAATGTAATAAATAAAATAAGAATAAGGTTTTTTTTTTCTTTTTTGCAGAAAAACAGACGGCAAGAAGGACGAGTGCATGATCGCGCAGGAAAAGATGTACCCTGCGTGCGCGCAACGTACCGAGGGCGATTTGCCGACCTGTCACAGTTTGGCAGAAGCCTGCAAGGAACACGAGGCATGCAAGTACGTTGGAAATATCGGAACAGCCTAATTAACAATGTAATATCGATTACGAGATCGCTTATAATATCGTCGTATAAAATTAATACAGCATCGTTGAAGGTTCACGAAAGAAGGTTAATAACGCTTAATCCAAGAAAAATGAATCTCTCCATTTTCACGGTGAACATCGTAATCTCGTAGTTGAAAGACGAAAGAGGCAAGAGAAACGAGATTAATCGAGGCTGTATTAAGATCGCAAAAATTAATCGGCCCCGTGGACAACAATGGCGGGACAATTTTGTCTGGCGCTTATCGCGAACAGCAACGGCTAGATTGTATCGTCGGTCTGGATAAACCGGACCTTTTGATTAAACGCTTCGAATCCTTTTTTCTCACGTTGGCCAACTCCCGAATGGAAGGGATGGCCGTTTCAATTTGAAAGTTAAATTGCGAGTCAACGAGACGCGGCTTGATCCAGTCTTGCCACGTAATGAAACACTTCATTATTAAGAAAAAGACGTCCGTCCAGCCGCACTGCAATTACGATAACCGTCGGATCCGCTCGGAATTCGACACGATGCGAGGTCAGCTGAAAAAGCTGAAGCTATTTATCGCCAGTCGATTAACGGAGTGTAATTAAAATCCGGCCGTTGATTAATTCGATTGAAAATTTTGAATTGGAAAGGAATCGTGAACTGCCCCTGCGAGCGTTTATGCGAACGCAAATATTCATGGCGGATCGATTTCGATCGACCGGCGGTTGGATCGCGCGACAATTGAATTACAGCGTACATATATCGTAGAGGCATTTTAATTGATTTATTATCACACCGTGATACGAATTCGTTTTTATCGCGTCGAATATTCTTTAATCGTTTGATGCATTATGCAACAATTTTTATAACGAGGTGCCGCGTTCTATCGAAAAGACGAGTCGTAATCGAACAAATAAATTACGGCGATTATCCTGATTTTATCGTATACAATTGCTCGAATAACAATCCATGAATCATCACAATTATATGTATTATTAATAGCTTCCGTATGCAGAAAACATTCGACGAGCCTATAATCGAGCAAACTCGATGAAACCATCTCGTGCATAACGCTCTACGTCCTATAAACACACACGCGCATATCCTAACAGAACCGCGATTATCCTGAAAACAATTTAGAAAGCAGGTCAAAGTCCCGCGCAAAAATGCGGAAATTCTATTGGGCCGTTGACATGTTTACAACTCTGACCGAATAATTTCGATTTCAATTTTGGCCGAGCGACAAAGGGAGAGAGAGAAAGAGGGAGAGAGAGCTGCTGCTCGTCCTCGAAACGTCAGTCTTCGTCGGAAGTTCGTGACGAGCGCTTTGATGATACTGGTCGTTTAGATGCTCGCGAATAGTTCACGGCGTAACCTAATTACTACGTTGCGTAGAGCGAGGTTGGAGTACTACGAGCAAAACTGCGCGGTGGACAGCGTAACGAAGAAGTGTGCCGGTCCAACGGCAGAATGCAGGAAAGCGATGCTGGGAATACTTGGCACGGAACTACGATCGAACTGCGCGTGCAAGGGCACGGAGCTCACGCAACTTTACGATTGCTTGGGCTGGCAGAGACTCCTCTGGGTGAACCCTTGCGTGGGTGAGTACCTAAAAAAAAATCCAACCTTTAACATTTTATCAGTTGGTCGTTGATAAAATATTACGCGTGCTTCGAGAAAAATTTGTTCGCAAAGCACGAACTTTCTCGTATTTTCGTTTTTACAGTGTCTCCAAGTTAGACAAGTTTATTTATGACAGATAGCCTGTGCGTAAATATAACGCCTTTACGTAGGCGTTCGATAGAAAGAATAACAAGAGTCGTGGGACGCGCGTTTCGACGTAATCGACCCTTTTCGATCGACAAAAATGTTCACGCGATAACATAAGCGAAAGAAGATGAAAGAGAGCGACTGTTTCGTCGCAGATACAATTCCCTCGATGCTCTAAGCGGCGGACGATGTCCGTTCTCCGGGGAAAAAACTTGGAGCAGGCCGTGTCTTTCCCGCGATAAAATCATCCGACGGGATTAAACATTTGCCCAAAAGAACGGCGAAACGTTCGAGACAATACGATGTGCCAGTCCGTACGGTGATTAATATCTGAGACGATTAATATCTGAGCGATGACAGAGCCGATTCCTTTGCGCACGCTCATCTTATTTTTATCATCCGCCCTGGCCCCCGGCTAAATATGTAATTCGGCCGTTTATTGAAAAACGTGATGAATGGCTTTAGTCTCTAACTCTCTCGGCGTTCTATGTTCGGATACACCTCGATTCTACGAATATCATAAATTATTTTTTAAACAAGATTTATTGCCTTTTTACAAGGGAGCAAACGGCAAAGAAAGTACGAAATGGAAGAAAGATAGGACGAGTCAATAGAGCTACGGGAACTCGTGTCTTATCCAAGTTCCAGACCGGAGCATAAAGACGTTCATCTGTAGCGATCGTCTAGCGATCGCCAGGGTTCATTGAGATCGCGGAATTGCTATTACATTGAACGAAAGAACGTACGGACGAGCGAAACGGGACTTTTATCGATCTTACATCTGTTACCGCGAATCGCGTTGCAAAACTCGATGGTAGCCGGCATTCAGCCGACAGATAAGTCATTTAGATATGAAGAAATTGCGCTTGCTGCTCGATCGAGAAGTGCATCGCCTGTATACGTGTGTACGCGCGCGTGTGTGTATGTGTGTGTCGGCGTTAACTGCATCGACCAGCTCGATCGTCTTTCGTCGATTCCCGATAGGAAATGTAGGTCAAACAGCAGGGTTTGATGGCCTCCTTTCGCCTGGCCGATAAACACGTTAGATGCAAATTAACCTGGACCATCCTGCTATGGTGTGAATTTATTTACCAACCCGTTAGCTGAAACGTACGATTCGATCGATTCGACGATCGTCCGTTTCATTTTTTCCGGTGTTAAGGGATAGATGTGTTCATCCTAGAGAGCCAAAGTAATTTTAGAAGATTTTTGAAGCAATCATAGATAGTGGAGAGAAGGCATTAAGACGAAGTTGCCGATGGTTTCAGTCGAATCTCAGAAAGATTATCACGCGAGGAGGAAACATCATCATTACCCGAGGACCACGACAACGACGGTCTCGTCGACTACCAAGTCACCGGTTAGCACGACGACGGTTACCATGGTGGAGCAAGTGGAAGATAATAAAATACCGGAAGTGACGAGATGGACGACCACAGAACCTACAGAAACTTGGGAAATCACCACCACCAGCAGTACCACCATAAGTACCACTCCTAGCACTACTACCACAACTACCACGCCACCTCGTAAGTGTCCATTCGCTGCTAATAATAATCTTGTCTATCTGCAGATTTTCTTCCCTTTTCAAGTCGTAAACAATTACATCAATTGGTCTTCGAATTGACAACTTAAATAGAGTCGAGTGCGCGACGACAAGGGGCAATTACTCACGCGGGGATTGGCAAATCGGTGAAGTAAAAGAAGCAAAGTATTGAAATCTCGGAGAAAGAAAGTCGACGAAGGAAAAGAGCGATGCGTGAGCGCGGTATTTCTCGAATGGGAAAAGCGCAGCTCCTTTGATCGTTCGAACCGGACGAGAGAGATTCTGTTCAGGACACACGAGGAATTTTCGTTTCGTTGCCGCGAAAGCCCGTGCGTCGAATGTTACAAAGCGAATCGATGGGGTGGGAGGGCTTGAAACGGGCTAAAAGAAAGATTCGAAATGGGGAATGGGTGTGGCGACGGTTAGGGGTTGAGACGAGGGCGGGAACTGGGGAAAGAAGACAGGAAAACAGTTTGCCGGGTAACGTGTAGCACACGTCTGAACGTTCGTCTCTTTATAGGCTTCTGTGTGGTTCAAAGGCCGAGGCAAAGTCACCAATACATAAGGGAGGGCGAAGGCAAGAGGGTGAGTTCGACGATCTGCAAGGTATTTTCGCGAGCGACCGGGCGAAAAGCGTTCTCGGCCGGCTGGCAGATTCGAGAAACACGGGCTACGATTTGGAAACCAATCGAAAGTTCAGAAAGATTAGAGCAGCGAAAAATTCTGGCGGTTGAAACGGAATTTTTCTTTAAATACAGGATAACTGTGGCATGGAGTATGTTGAAATTCGAATGCCGTTTTACTCGCTCGATAAATAATTTGGCTGTGTTTCGCGCAAATTTCCCGCCGGTTTGGCTGCGATTATTAAAAGCGAACAATGTTACAAGTATGTATTGTGCGACGTTGGTGACTTTAATCGCGTACGCGACGATGTAACATAAACGGAAATTCAGAAATTTGATACTCTCGCAGCGCTTAGGGGAAACACGAGGGAAAGCTTTTAATTGGCGAGAAAGTAAAGAAACGCGAGCGGAAATGATAAACAAGCTTTTAACGCTGTTTCGTGCAATGTAAAAATGCGAACCATTGAATACGCGAATACGAGTATTGCCGGCGAAAAGAGACGAAGATCTTTTTTTCACCATGCGGGGTTCATTATCTCGTCGATCGATGTCGGTGAATTAACAACAATGTCGAATGGTGACTGGAAATTTTAATTCCGAGTATCGCGATTAACGTCGACGATAATTAATATTCAACGTACGCTGTTTTCAAGCCGGGCCATTCATCTTTAAAACGAAATACCATATATCTTGATTATCGTGTTCCATTACAATTATCGATTTCGAAATAATGACACAGCCGGTAAACTGACCAGATCTAACGTTCGACTGATCTTGGGACTTTTCCCCTCAAATTTAATCTTCACAAAATTACAGTAAATTCAAACGAGACAGAAAGGAAACATTCGTCGGTCATACTCGATAGCGGATTTTACATTTCCGCATATTTAAAAACGGCAATGTTTTAACGTGTCTTGTTTATACATCTGCCTGGACTTTGATCCTTTTTCTCTTTAACTAAAAACGAGTCGTAGCCAAATCGATTCAATGTAACTCGTCCGTGTCTCTCGAAGAAGATTTAGACCAAAGCTATACTCTTTGAACTGCGAACCAACCAACCGTATACTTGATCCGTGTAGCTATATCGCGAGGACGAGCCGGAATGTTCCGAGCTGTGTCAGTGCGGCGAGGGTGAAGTTTTGATCTGCAACACGATCTGCGTGGACTCGTCGCCCTGCAAGACAGACTTTGCATTTTACAATCACGAAGCACCGGCGTATCAGGCGCATCGCGGACCCTGCCTTTGCTATAGCGGTCGTTTCATATGCATGCGGCCCTCACCAGGTGAATGTTTCTCATTTATAATAATTTATTTCAGTACACAGGAAATATCAAATTCGCATAAAAGACAGATAATAGCAATCATGTCTAAAAGCACAAACGGGTATAGCAAAAGAACAACGAAAAGACGAACGGCAACCTGACCCAAACGATAATCTAAACGAAATAATTCAAATATTTTTTCATCGATTTAATGAGAAACTTGGTTGCAACTCAAGTTGATGAAACGAAAATACTTTTTGTACTATAGATCGTTTGCCTGGTCTTTAGATATTAAAAATGTTAAATGCTACCGTGGCTTCGTGATAATATCTTTCCATAATTTTTCTCTACAGACGCTTATTCTATACCGCACGGAGTTTTCATGTTCCTGGGCTACAGCGAAAAGGACGAGAGCTTATTGCGACGACACAATAACCTCACCGTCCTGGACGCAGTGTCGTCCCTCGATAACTTCATGAGAGAAGAAGTTAATAACCAGGTAAAACACCTCACCTTATTATCCATCATTCTTACTAAAAACGTCTCGTACCGTCGGTTGACCTACTCTCTTTGTATCTTCCACTTCTTGAAATCAAAATTCTATCGCGTTCCGCAAACCTAGAGGATCTGTTTCAAACCCGGTTCGTCCGAATGGTAGACCGAACGAATTTTAAGCCGAAACGGCGACGTCCTCTCTCGACTGTGCGAGGTATTCACGCGGGGCTGAGAAAAATCTCGAGAGGCGGCAAGGCAGACGGATCGGGAATATAAAGCGCACACGGCTGGGCGAAACTTAATAATGCGAGATAGCGTTGGATGACGTCGAGACATATCTCGTATTCCTTTTTTCCGTTTTATTTGCAGACAGTATGCACGCTGTTCCTGTACAACGCGACCCGAGAAAACGTGATTGCAGTGGCGCGTCTCGGGACTGACAATCCACCCTTAAATAGCAGTCAAGCTCAAAGTCTGCAGCATCTTTTGCGCGTCAAGGTGAGTAAATTGCAAATAGCAACGACTCTCTCTCTCTCTCTCTCCCCTCGTCCCGTGAATTCGCATCAATTCTGATCTTATTTGCCGGCAAATCCGTACTCCCCCGACTTTCAGCCTAGTTGACTGGCCCTAGCTCGTAACTTTATTGCCACCCCTAGCTTTTCACTAGTCTGCCTCTCTGTTTGGCCACTCGTCAACCGTTTATACGTAACGCGTTATTGAATTAGCCGCGAGGCACGCCTTGGTCGTCCGACAACTTTATCTCCAACTTCGGGACCGCCCCTTGGGCTTTACTGTTTGCTCCAACATTTTACCGGTTTGGACAACCAGGATATTTTCTTTGGAGTTGGCGAGCATAGAATCGATGCGAATAAATCGAAGGACAAAGATTTGGGCAAGAAATTAGCGACATAATATGTGAGTCGACAGTAGGATGGCACGCTCGCAATTGGCTCGAGAAAAGCTTTGTAGGCCCGTTCGTTACGCTCTCGAGATTTCTTAGTGGCGTTTAAACTTCAGACTTCAAGATCACGGTCCCTGGTCGTGACTCATCATCGTGCAGAAAATACAAAAAGAAAGAGACAGGAGAAAGAAAAAGAACGGTGGCAAGAAGGAATCGCGTGCGCAGCGTATATTCGGTTCGCGACGAAAGGGCTGATTTCGTGTTTGCGCGACCGCGTGCGTGCCACGCGCAGGAAGTGCGTGCAGTATATCCGAGGGGCGATATCAAACTTTACAGAACTTTTCATTTCTCTCGCTCGCGCTCTCTCTGTCCACCGCCGATTCGCTCGTAAAACTCGCGACCTCTCGAGGGGAAACGAACCAGACTACCGAACACCCCTTTCGTAGGGGGATTATCGCGATTAATTAGCCGGTACGCCATCCTTAATTTCCCCGAAATTTATCCATATCTCCCTCCTCCGTATCTGATTTTCCGACTCGGTGATTTCCAACCGCGCAAAAATTGTTTTCGCTCGATATGAAAATTTCGTCGCCACGCCGAACGTTCCTTTTTTTTTCGAGTCGAGAGTTAGATCTGGCGATTCCATTTGGTATAAAAAACTGCCGCTACCAAAAGCTAGTTACCACTTTTGATTAAAGAGAATAAGTTCGAATTTGGGAAAACTGGACGCGAGAGCAGAACGATAATCGAACAAGCGATGCTAATTACGAAAGCAGATTCGTTGCAGCGGCGCGACATTTCCTTCGGTCCCAGGCTTTTTTCTACTCCAGTCGAGGGCGTGCATTGAAAAGGCAATTAAAACGCGACACGATTTCGTTAGGCAGCGTCGCGGAGTCCACGCGTGCTCACGCGCCTTCTCGATCGATAAATTGTTTAGCGAATAACACCGGCGACCGTTCACGGAAATCGTAAATAAGCGCGTCGAGTGATACCGCGATGTAGCGGATAACGAGCGAACCGATAAAAAGGAAAAATATATGCGTGAAAAATTGATACGCTTGCCGGATACTTCGGCGCGCCAAACGGTAAGCCACGTTTACATCGAACTTCTATCCGTGAAAAATATCCACGCGGGTCTTCCACGGAACAAAAGCGATAGAAAAAGCTATTCGATACTTCGCGCGCGAATTCACGATGCAATTTGAAGAGCGACTTCATCAGCCGAGAAAATATTCAATTACGGTTACCCTTGAAAAAGTGGTTCTTACTTTCGACAAAAAGTTGTTTGGCGAATCGTCCGCGAAATCGACTTCGACGCGTGTTTATATCGCCAGTGTCATTTTTTCCGCACTGCCTGTATTTTTCAGTGAAAAATCGTCTAGGGCCAAGCGCGGAGAGCGTACTTGTATCGATAGGGTTGCGCTGCAGGCCAAGCGGCAACGTCGAGCATTTTGCGTCGGTCATACGAGCTCCCGCGGCAATTTCCAATTTACGATTAAGCGCCGGTCGATTTGCAATTTGATGGAGGGATCGCGGATTTGAATTGGCGCGCTCTGCCCTGTCTCGTTCGGCGCCATCCACCCCCCTATTTTTCCCCTCCAGGTCTTTTCCCTTGTTTCGCTCTTTAACGTTCTAAGCCGTCCTCGATTGGCAAGCCATAGCACCCGTGCAAAGGAAAATTACGCGGATCGACTCGCAAACACAGAGCCGCGTCGCGAGAATTTCGCGGTCCGGCGAGCATCGCGCGAAAACGTAATTTGCACGCTGCAGATTAACGATTGCAGCTCCATTATCCCTGTTTGCCTCGGTCTTCGATTGGAATTCGTGTCGTTGATAAATAATAGCATACCGATAGGCTGGACGTTCGCGTGAACGCGACGAATCCTCTGCCGATCGAGCTACCGCGAAGCTGGGACGTGCGACACGAGACAAACCTTGGAAACGAGAAAACCTGCGACGATAACGGGGCAAATTGGCGCTGTCAACGGCGTTAATTAACGTGCTCTTTAATTAAGTCGACGAATAAGGAGGCAAAGTTCCGACGCATGAAAATTAAATGGAATGGAGCGTGATAGATCGGTGGCGGGGCTGGTTTTCCGAATTTCCAGGGGGATCGAGCCGCGTTCTAGATGCGGCTGAGCCGGAAATTAGAGGAGCGTATTTTGGCCACACGTTGGAGGGGGTCGATTTCCTGGAAAGTGACCTATGGAAGAGAAATCAGGGGATGGAGGCTGGTTCGGTTTCTTTCTACCTCGTAATTGAACATACGATCGCAAAGGGAGCGAAACGAGTTCCAATTGAATTCACGATATATCGGCTCCAATGATCCGTTTTAATCAAATAGCTTGGCCGGATATCGCGTTATTGTTCGATTCGCGAGGCAGAAACGCGCGGACCACGCACTTCACCGCTTGTCCGTGTGTATGTGTGTGTGTGTGTGTGTTTTTTTTCACGGATCCGCGGAAATGGTCGAACGAGCTTCTCGAGCGCAAAACGATTCGAAGCGAGTCTCGAATTTTATTGAATTCCGAGGAATTCGACGGTTTATTTGTTTCGGCGAGCTACGATGGGAAAAAAGGGGGGTATGTGAAAAAAATTATCTCTCGTGACACGTGGGTGGTCCGAGTTTCCGGTTGAGGGTGTGACTAGACTGTTATAATTAGTTTCAGCGAGTTGACCACAGTCGGATCTAGGATAGTCGTTACATCGTGACGATTCGAGCGACGCGACGCCCGTTTGAAATCTTTAATTAAGGCTAGTCGGTGCTGGTCTCCGGCCAAATAAGTGCGATTAAAAAAGCGAATATCACCGACGGCGATTTTTAATGTTTTTCCTAAGCTTGCTACGTGCCGCGAATTCCCCTCGTTTCACTTCCGGACGGAACGAAATTGTTCGAAGGGCGTAAAAACTGGCAGACGCACCAATCACCAGACTACGCCGAGCGATCCGGCCACGAACACTTTTTATCATTCTCGATGGCCACTTTCCAAGTTTTTACACGGTCACAGATCGACGCAAATCGACGAGATTTCCTCAAAGAAAAATTCCCTATGAGTATCGATTACGTTCAACGTCGATGACCCTCGACGTTCTTGTAAAAAAATCATCCGACGAACGTAGAAGAAACCGAGCCTACAATAGGAGGAAATGCTGGAACGTGTAACGACGCAATAGTTAACAACGACGAACGTAATTAACACGTTGGAAAAACGCGGCACAACAAAGGAAAAATATCGATACGAGAGATCTTTTACACAAAGCAGCAAACGTAGGAAACGCAACGTTAGCAGTTACTCAATTACCAGACCCTACGGGCATAATTACACGTGGGGGCCTCAAAGTGTCGATTGTAAGGAAGCGGATAGTAAGGGGGAACAGCGAACAGTGGGTAAAGCGAACCGCAAACGAACTTGGCGGAATGGTCGCGCTCGCTCGTTCGATCGGTCGCTTTAATTCGACGTGTCGCTCGGTCTCGGCATCGCGGCTATTTGCGGGGACCTGCAAATGAGTTCCTAATAAAGCAATTACGCGACCGGCAGAAGTTATGGCGCGTGGACCGCGACCGGCCCCTCGACCCGTCGTAAAGCACGCTTCCTCTCGGCCGCTCGTAAATCGATTTTCGGACCTTCTACCTTCATTAGCTTCGATTTCCAGTATCGCTTCGATTAGCTGCCATCTACCGTTTACGCTTTCTCTTTCCTTTTTATTCTTTCTTTTAGCGATCTGGTAAAATCAGTTATAAAAATCGTGGGATTTTTTTAAACAACTTTCCCCTAAAGATGAACTTAAACTTTGGCGTAAAGGTGAAGCGAAAGGTGAACGCCTGAAAATAATGTAAAGCAAGGTGAAAGTTGCTTCTTGAGTCTGTCGAATGGAGGCTGTTAAATGTCATTGAATTTTGTCTAACAAAGTCACCGGAGCATCGTAATTTTTCCTCTCCACAAACTCGAAACTTTCCGCAACGTTTCGGATCCAGGATCGCCGAGTCAGCAATTTGCCAAGTTAATTTCTTAGAGTCTGTGTTTGCTCGTCTAAATCCGGGCTCGTTGAGCCTCCGGGGACGCCGCTGGAAAGCGGAAAGATGCCGGAAGTTGGCAAGAATAATGCGCGTTTAAACGCGCAGGGATTTAAAAAGTCGCTTTAATGGCGAACATCGACTAGTCGGTAATGTTGAAAAATTAAAACCGACCTACCTAGAATTAAGCGTCGCGCGAAGTGCCGCTAAAACGCCGCCAGGTACGCGGACGAATCTACATCGTTCAACTATTGCGATCATTGGGAAAATTTTCAAATCGCATCTTCAATTATTCACCGATGTGGCTTGCAGAGAGAATCAAACTGCCGCTGCTATGTGCTTCGATGAAAGGGCCAGTTTCATTGAAGATTCAACATCCATTATTTTAATTCAAAATTCGTTTTCGTCGAAACACGTACTGTGTCGGCCAATATTCATTTTACGTAATTGACACCTGTTTCGTTAGCGAATCCCAATGGAAATTTTGTTCGATGGAAAATATCCTTCGTTTTGTTTGCCCGAAAGTAATTACATCGCGAATATATCTGCGCGGCATAATTAATTTGAAGCGTGCCGCGTCGATTCCTCTCGCGAGCCTGTCCGGCGACTCGCCTCGCAATTGTTCCCTTTTAGTTTCACGGAAACCTAAATCTGATTGGTGTTGGGCGCGATCCACGTCCGCAGATAGCGCAATCGCTTCCGGTCGCCTCGAAATTTCATACAGCTGGCGCTAATCTTCTCACGCGAACCATCAAAAAGTGAG
Source organism: Bombus impatiens (assembly GCF_000188095.3). Classification (NCBI taxonomy): domain Eukaryota; kingdom Metazoa; phylum Arthropoda; class Insecta; order Hymenoptera; family Apidae; genus Bombus; species Bombus impatiens. Next base: position 476,710 of record NT_177864.1, on the reverse strand, counting down.
AGACGTGAGATTAATCGCCTTCGAGTTGGCGGAGTCTTTTAAAAAACAACCAGCTTTATGCACTCCACTTTCCACCTAATAAAAGGCAAAATATATTACGTAAAGTTCTCGAGGAGGCTGGTTAACAAATAAAACTCGACAAAGTCTCGACCACCGAAACCTCGGAATTCTCATTTCGACGTCCAAAGGCCACTCGATCTCTCGAAATCTCGTTCGGCCGGGATAAATTGTTCCATCCTCTCCGGAGTTCTTAAGCCACGGAAGTACGAAATCGCGGAAGGAAACGAATACCCTGCACCGCAAACGAGAATCGAGGCTGTTTGAATAACAGCTCGATGGGATTAGGGACCTCGTTTCTGCCAATTCTGCCTGGAGATAGCCAGTTTCGATCTTCCGCGGAACTGGACGGCTGAATGGCACGACCTACAGATAGACATATAGATAAATGGACGAGGAACGCGACGGAGCATAGAGGAGGAAGGGGAAATTGAAGAGGAATGATGCAGAGAGAAGAGCGAGTTTAGAGAATTGAATGGACTTATTGGCCTCCGGATGACCGTTATCACTGATCGAACACCGTATGTTCGCGGTACAACCGCTCCCCACTGCCTTTCCAATCCGCTTCTTGTTCGATCATCTAAAAGAAGAAGAAAATAATTTAATCGGTTCGAAGCGGGCCAGTTGCCGGGATAGAAAGTTCCCTCGTCACTAGCGAACGTTCCACGATGCTGGTTATTGGGGACCACGTTGAGAAATTGTGAGAGGGGTTTGTTAGGTAGCGTGGGGTTTCTTTAGATTAGACTACGTGGAATCTCGAATCTCGGGATCAATGGATTTAAATTTCTTGAAATTCCGAGCCCGCGGTTCCTGATCTCGAGCTCGCTGATAGTCAGCCGCGGCTTTTTGTTTCAATTTGGTTACCAAGTTCGTCGAATTTCATCCCTTAGCTTAGATAGACTACGTCTACGGAGGATTACGCGCGTAAAGTAGCATCGCTCTGAACAAACGTGCATTCTTCCTTTGACGAACGACATCGTAAAACTTTGACGATACACAGAGCGTCGTCGATCTTCGCCTTATCTTTTACGAGTGTCGCTGGAAATCTCGAGTTTGTTCGACGAGTTCGATCGAAAATCGCGACGAACGAGATGCGAATAAAACAGGAACTGATTCGATGCTTTCGTTTTGCGTAATGTACAATCGTAATATAGAAGATGTAGAGGGGTGCCGGTGCCGTCGTCGAATTCATTTGCGAAATTAGCTGTGTGGACGGAAGGGCGAGGTAGTCGCGCGCTTTTTGTTGGTCGTTCGAAATATCGAGCAACGTCGGGCAAGCACAGGTGTTCCACATAGATAGGCAAGCATTGGCAGACGGCCAACAGAGGCACCTATGCCTCCTCGACCCACGGTCACCCCGTACTCCCGCGTCCAAGTATCGATCTCGGCTTCTCTCGTGACTTTTCATTGAATTTCCATGCGCCGTTTAAGAGGCTGCTTCGTTCTCCCTTCGCTCTGCCTTTTTCTCTCGTCTTTTTCTATTTCCCCTTGAAAATGAAGACGATACAGGTCGTGAACCATGGATTCGATGCCTTGCGCGATATTTCTGCTGAAATTGTACGATAAAGATCACAGTCTTCCGATCTGAAAATGTCTCGATACTTTCAGCACACGGAATAGTTTTTTCAAAAAGTCTCAGTTCCAAGCTCGAAATTTAGTAGTTCTGAGCTCTTCCAACGAAGGAGAAAACGACGACACGGGCGAAATAAAACGCACAGTATAGTACATTTAACCAACGATAAGATCGAAGCTCGTTCGGTAGATCGATCAGTTCGTACGCGTTACCTTCAACGAAACTATAAGAATTTTCGGCTGCAGAATTTCCAGCTGCTCCTCGTCGACTTACAGATAATCGCGACAACGCGACGTCGACGATAACCGGTCAAGTCACCGCTGGAAAGTTAATTAAGCACGTTCCAATAAACTTTGCCCGACAACAGTGACGTCGCTGAACGGGAATCAACGACGAGCAGCCGGAACGAGGATTTATCCGGCGGCGGATCGCTGCAAGCCACTCTCTCGGACACAGAGACCGGCTTCAGGGTAACAGATACCACAAACGGTATTTTAGGCGCTCAAGGATCAATTCATTTAGATACACCGAGTCTGGAGACGTCTGTTAGAGCTGCAAGTACAACGTTTACTCGTACCTCGGGTTGCTGAGAGTTTGATATTCGTGAAACTCGTGGTTTTTCTCGATGATACTCGTCGAGGAACGCGTAGCTTCGAGCTGCGAGCAGAGAATTCTCTTGGGTTTTAAATGCTTCACTATCTTCGCCGGTCTATGATAATAAAATCTGAAATGTTCTCCGTCAGACATGTCTGGGGAAACGTGAGCTTCGAAATATCGAACTTGTACGATTTGGAATATTCGGCGGGCGTCGACAAATTAACAAGACCTACGACACTTTAGACCCAATACGTCTTTCGGTTCTCCACGAAGTTACTTTTGATCTGAAAAGCCAAGAGCTGTGGATTGCTTCTTGCTGATCTCTTTTCTTCTATTCTGACCTATATTGCAGCGGAATTCGATTCATAGACGGCGGCTAATCGGTTCGGAATAAAATCTGCGAAGGATGGTATGGTCGTCGAAAATTTTTAATTCAACCTCGAACGAAAGTTCCATAGGGAGGTGGAGAGGGGCGGAGGACTAAAAGGAATCTGTGAGTGGCGGCGGCGCAGCCGGAAACGTGGTCTCCCGTTGCCGCGCTGAATTCTCGCATCGTCGAGCCCGCGTCTCGTTCCATTTAACATTTAGAAAGGAAAGGATCGATGAATCGAACGGGAACCGATTCGCATTGTTAAGCAGAGCGTCGAATTATAGGCAAATACCGTTCGCCGTATCCACGACCCTGAATTATCGGGGGTTGAGGCGGGCACAACGACGATGACGCAGACCGTACGCCCCTTTCTATTTTCTTTTCCAAGCTCCAACGGTCGCCAGCGTCTCCGCTCATTCTTCTCTTAAATTCAGAGATAAAGCGCTTTGCCGCTCCATTAAGTCGGCATGCTCCGACAGAAAAAAACCTGGAACTGTCGCGCGTTACATCCCTGACTATCGAAGTCCTTCGCGTCTCTTCGTAGAATAATAGAACTAATGCTGGATAGAACGAGAAAGAAAGAAAGATAGAGAGAGAAGGTTGCTCGATTTTTGTTTAGCGAGATCGAGTTGTTTGAGAGTTTACGTGGAACAACGGTAGCCGACCAACCATTCTGTCTCGTCAGATAACGATTCTAATGCTGGCGGAAACGAATAAATTCACTGTACGCGGAAGAAAGAGGCTTCCCTTTTTAAGGGAACGTTTTTATAAAGAACTTAAAGTTAGCCTGGCACGAAGTTACCTCCGTGGACAAGTTAAATTCATCCGACGTGGCCTGCGAGTTGTCGCCGCCGGGAATATCATTGCCCCATAATAACGTTTCATTAAAACTCGGCCTAAAGATTAAGGGAAGTACGATAAGTATAAATCTGGCCGATGAATCTTGCGCTGGCGCAATTTTGCCGAAGAATAAAATTTAACCGCGCCGAAACTACCTCGTGCCTGGAACTTTTGCATTATTAAACGAAGGCTCGTTCGATCTTAATTTTCCGTCTGGAATTCGACGACAAAGGGCCGCGTACGCGGGAATAGATATCGAAACGGTGGATGTTCATCGTGAAGCAACGGCAGTCGGACAATACGACGGCGGGACATGGCGGAGGATGTTAGGTGGCTGGCTTCGATAGGCCGACCTATTAAGGTATTGAGACCTTATCTGAATGAAGACGGCGATATCGCGGGAACGCCGCCATTTCGAGTTCCATCTGCTTCGTGCTCGATCGACAATCGCGAATGGCGACGAACGTCATCGAAGCGACAAAGCACCGATTCTCCTCGACCCCCGTCGATTCCTGAGCTCTCCCTTGCGGAGACGTCTGTTGTCCTGGCCGGGTAAAGTGGGGTGCCTTGAAAATGTCAAGGAAACGTCTACCATCGACGTAGGACGAGGTACACGCACAGAGAGCAGCGTTTCACCAAGTGGGTCGTACGTTTGTTCGACGCGTTTCGATTATTCTCCGGGTAGGAGACGGGTTCGGGATCGGTACGAGTGGCAGGATGGAATTTCCGAATCGGAATCCAGGTCGAAATTCTCGAATAATTCTTTGCTTTCGTCCTTGAGAAACGAAATACGCTCCTGAGCCAGTGAATCGATTTCATTAACAAATTCCAGATACCCTGAACCGTGACGATCCGCAGATCAAATCGTTCCCATCCTTTGAAACACACGCGTCATTTATCAACGACGAAATTCCCCGTTGCTGACGATTTATTCCATGTCCGGATCGGTGTCAAAGCAGAAGCTAATTTATCCGCTGGAGGCAGTCGCGTTTCGACGCGCGCGCCAACTTTGCGGCGAGGAAAAAACGCGGGAAAGGAAAGAAGGGCGATAGGTACGCGAGCAACGAGGGGGATGCATTCTCCCGAGGGACGTTGGCGTGTACCGGCAGCCCCGCGAGAAATGATTCGCACCGCCTACGCGCCTTTGAGCTACCGACAGACGAATCGAGCTACCTCCGATTAATTTTGCCCGCGGCGAAAGGAAGGGCGGGCTTTTCGAAAGAAGAAAGCCAGCCCCGCCAGAGCAAACGAGCTCTCGACCGTGTTCTAGCGTTTTTCAACCCTTTCTCCTTGTTCTTCCGCTCTATTCCTCCGCCATCTATTTCTCCTCTCCTCTGCTCTGCTCTGTTACGCTGCTCGTTATTCCCGTAGACCGTCACAGCAACTGAAAATTTCATTCGCACTGCGTAATAGATTCCGTGGCACAGTTCCGAACGATAGTCGCGTTGGAATTTCTCCAAGGGGTGATTTTTACAAGAGCATCGTCGTTGTCGTAAGAATGGCCAGAGTGCCGGAATATAGCGGCGACCCAGTGGCGAGAATTGCCGAATCGGACGGTTGGATCGTGGCTCGATTTGCTCGACTAATTGGCCAGAGGAGCGCTTTTAAAGCTGTACGGGTGGGTTCGCGTACGTTTGGCGCGGAGAACTAACGCTGCAGTGGCCTGTTGCGGATCGTTAAATTTGTTTCTTGCTCGCTGTGCGGTGGTAGAATAAACCGACCAACAGAGAGTCAACCGGATGTTACCGTACCATGTTACGTTTCGGTAACACGTAATCAGAAACCTTTCTCCAGCTTTTTCTTTCTCTTTCGTTCTTAACGTTCTTCGCTTAAGTTCTCCTCGCTGTACCGCAAGATTCTCCGCCAACGAATTCGTTTCCATTCTCTGAAATCAACAAATTTCGAACCGATGAAATCTTATCGTCGAACGGTATCGTCGTCGTTCCTGTTGAGGTTATTCGATGTGTAAACAGAGAAAACACGTGAATAAATCGTAAGGCAGAAAATATATTTAAATAGAAGTGTAATTATAAGTAAGAATACAATTTGAGCTGGTCCAGATCCGTACGCTAGCTGTGTTACCCAATAACTGAAAACCCCGAAGCCAACGTCGCCTGTCTACTGTTTTATGGCCTGACTTCGTCGCAGTCTTTTGTCTACGCGCTATCGATGGCTTCAGTGCTTGAGAAGACTAAAAAGACCAGATGTAGAGTTTTCTTAAAAGTGGTAACCACTTCAACAGTTCCAAACTACACGGATTTCGTTGTCCGCGCCGAATTCGGTAATTCTGATAACATCGTGCGAGCCGAAAATCCGAGCAAAGTGCGTGCTTGTCGCGAGCCGAAAAATACTCCAAATGGTATCAGCCACACCCACGTCTTCGGCGGCGGCTCGAACTCCGCTACGACAAAATTGCACACGAAAATTTACGACACCGTCTCGTGTACGTCGTTCCCGCGACGTTTGCCAATTTGACGAAGCTAGAGCGAACGACTCTGCCTCCTCGCCTCTTTCTTTCTGTCTTCTGACACGCGTATATCCCTACGTGGATCGTTTCGATACTCGGCGCACGTCCCAGGACGATCGTTTTCGACGATCGTCCTCGACGTGACGATCCGGCGACGATAGACGACCGTGTTCTTTATTTCAGCGTTTCTGTTTCGCACACGCGAGTGGATCGCTCTCGGCGAACGTTAGAATTAAAATGAAAGCGGTGAATGATGCGGCGTCCCCAAATTTCCAAGCTACTCGCGAAACAAAGACGAATTGCAAATTCGTCGAGACTCGGGAAATGTCGTCTGACTTGGAAATTTCAAATCTTCTGGAGTCGATTTCGATAGTCTGGTCGTCAGGGCACGAGACACACGGTGGAAGTTTTTTCCTTTTTACTTTCTAATCTAAACTTTGGAAAGTTTCTCGTGCGGTGTGGCTATCGCGAGTGCTTATTTCCACGGAAAGGGTGACCGCGCGTGTCCAGCTGGCGAATATTGGTTAATCGCGATCGCGGGAACGGTTTCGTGCGAGAAATCGTTAAGAGCTGAGGTTAAAGAGTTGCACCGAGGGAGGGCTGTATCTCGACACAGTTTCACGAGGAAACACGGCGAAGCTACGAGCGATTCTTGAAAGAAGCGGGCTCGAGAGAAAGGGCCCTTTCATTTTTAAAACAGTCCAAAGGCGTGCACGGCTGTGCTTCCGTACACACGATATCTTTAGGGTTTAAGAGCGAGAGAGACTCGACCATGCCGAACAAGATGTTTTTCCTTTAACGTTTCCTTAACACCGAGGTTGCTTGGCAAGGCGCGCCAGCCTCGTCTCGCGTGGATGGCCGACTCATTAATTTTAATCGACGCGAGTGCTTGGTCGCGAATTTGAATCGCGTTATTCCGGCAAAAATATAAAATCGACGTTGAACCCGGTCGAACGATCTTTAGTCCCGCGACCTCTAGTTTCGTTCAAAGCGTGTGACGCGAAGATTTAGTAGCCGGCCGCGG
>NT_177864.1:453627-469093 GCF_000188095.3 Bombus impatiens | reverse complement strand
GGCGCCGCCGAGGAAACAAGGCGGACAGCGGAAAAGAGGCGGTCTTTCATTTTTAAAACAGCGAAACAGCTCAGCGACGCCTCGAGAGCTTTCCAGGCTTTAAGAAAGAACGTAGCGGAACACGCGAAACGCAGCCGTAGAAAACCCCTTTAACACGCAACTTGCTTATTTTAGTAGAAGGCTGTTTAAAGAGAAAGAAGCGGACGCGTGTTTGATGCCGATTTCGCGGCTAATTCATTCTCACCGGGTCGCCTGTGCTTCGTACTCGGCTAACTACGATTCCTCCGTCGTGTCCGGCGAAAAAACCGTTCTCACGCGTTTCCTGTATTCGCACGTACTTGAAGCACGTTCCGCTTTATCTCATCAGCAGCGGCGGATTTTTGAAAGATTCGTGCATGATTATGCAAACGAGCCTGTCGTTTCACACGAACGTTCCTGAACGATTTCTAGAGAAGCCACAGGGTTGAATGGAATTTTTGCTCCGAGAATCCACGGCGGAGAAAGATTTTCCGAGGCCTCTAAGATCGCGACGATTCCGGCTTCGATAGAAATTTCGAATTTCTAGAGTATCGAGACGATGTGGAGGTCGCCGAGAGTCACGGCCGTTTCTCAGATTTTGGAAATTTGCGTCTTCCGCGATCGTACAGCTCCGGAATCTTCCGACGATGAAATTTAAGACGTCTGACCTCGTATTCGTCCTCGTAATCCTTGGACATTTTGGAACGTAGAATTGCAGATCTGTGGTATCTTCGAAAATTCCCGAAGCTACGAATTCTATAGCAACAACACTCGCGGTTCAACTCGCATATGGGAAGAATTTGCGGAAGAATCGAGTCGGTTCTCGTCTCGGACGAAGGGAAGTCCCTTCCGGAGTGTAATAAATTCGGACCATGGAGGGACGGAACAAAAATATGGGCAAAAATATCGCGAGAAAGAGACGCCGGTCTGGAGAGTAGCAGGAGTTGGTTGTCGCGCGACTCGAAGGCTCATTTGCATTGCGTGACAGAGCTGTTTTCCACGACGGCAACCCTTTACGTTTTATACAGCCGGCATGCGTTGCATGTCGTTATTCCTTGACTTTCGCCCCTCGACAGACCGGCTGGCTGATTTTTATTTTTCCACTACCCCCCTTTATCCGAGCCGGGTTCGTTCTTTCTCCTCGTTCATCCCCCTCGCGCTTTGCTTCTTGTTCTCCTCTTTTTTCCTTCCATTTTAACGATTAACGTCGAGCAGACTCGACGTCGTTATTGATTAAGCGAACACGTGAAGGCGCACCAACATCTTGCATGCCGGAATTTCTCCTTTTTTCCCCTCTTTCCTTTTTTCTTTTCCCTTTTTTGCTTGATCCGCAAAACCTTATTGTTCCGCATACGTCGCCGTTTCGTCGTATTCCCTCTCAAAGCAGAAATATCTTTTTAAAAACTGTCTGATAGTGGCGCTGGAAGTGTAGTTGCTCTGTTTAATTCAATTACGAAATCAGGTTGTTGGTTTGCCGGTATTCTATTTCATTTGTGACACAGACGCCTGATAATTAGCGTGATCATCCGTTGATCCTGGGTTCCCAGACCACGCGTCAAATCCTATTATATCGCCATTATAAATTGACACCGTCGTTTAGGTGGCGCGAACAGGGTATATAAGGATCATCTTGGATAGAGCGAATAGAGGTGGGCAATCCGCGAGAACAATCGTTCCTGATATCAAATGCATTTGCTTCGATGAAAGGGCTTTCTCTCTGTCGGCAGAGATGGAAGGGCCAGTGGGAATCGTAATTGCAAGATGGATCCCTGCCTGTTCTTCATTATGTCAACCTTGCCGGCTCCTTATTCACCTAGACGTCGTTTCTCTTCGCTCTCTTCTCATCTGTCATTATGTATTATAGCTTGCCACTGATGTCGCACCATGCATTTACATTTTACAACTCGCTAGCTTGCTTAATCTTTATTTCTTTCATGTTTTTATTCCAACTTGTCCCTCTCCTCCCCATTTTTCTTCCTCTTTTTACTCCGTAGTCTATCTTTCCTTATTTTCTCTGCATTATTGTGTTTCTCTCCTGTTTGCATCTTAACCGCAGTCTCATTTTTTCCAACTCCATGAACTTTCTATTTAACATTTTTTCTTCCTTCCTTCCTTCCTTCCTTTCGCTATTTTAATTTCACATCTTTCACGAGACTTCTCCCCTCTAGCTTCTAGCTGTTTTTATAGCCCGTCTTATTCGGCTGTCACTAAAAAGCAGCGCGAGGGAAGAGCCATGTTATTCTGTCAAGAAACTCAATTAGCCGATCATTAATAAGGAATTCAGCGTGTCACGAGTATAAATGGAAGCACCCTTCTGGCTGTCTATAGAGAACAGGACCGCGGGGATTCCACTGGATGCGCTTCCATCTTCCACCTGTTCAGCGACAAGCATCACCAGTCGCGCCATCGTGTTTCTTTATCGATCGTTCCAACGGAGCTGCCTTTAATCCCCAACAGTGCGAGCAGTTATCTTTATTTACCCACGACGGAACAATCCAGTCTCGATTAGGAGCAAAGAATTTAACACTCCTTGAAACCTTATCGCCTCTTGACGCTCATAAAGAAAGATTTCAAAATTGTATCTTCCTACTAACCTAATCATTTTTTACAGACATAGTTCAGCGACAATACGTTTTCTCTTGCAAAAAATGAAATTACGATTCACGATATTTAGGGGGTTGAAAATTTGTCACGATGAATCGAGTTTCCATATCCAGTTGCACTCGTAGGATGATAATTCAAGATCCAGGTCACACGTCGTAGACGATACCTCGTCGGACCTTTGTATTTTTGACATTTGCTCCTTGCGTCGCGTTGTCCACGACTAGGACAGATACTCGTAATGAAAGATTTATTTTGTTTCCTTCGTTCTACTGTCATTTCGTCCTTTTTTTCTTTTTTTTTTTTTTTTTGTCTTCGTAAACTTCCAACTCATTGTCCGATGTCTTTTGGTCTGGACAATGGCCACTGGTCTAGATTCTTCGCTGGTTTCTATCAGATTTTTCGTTCGCTCAGAGTTTCTTCTCCTTTTGTAATTTCTTTTAGTTCGTTGTTCTTTGTCAGTGTTTCTACCGGCCTGCCACCCCTGCAACATTTTTTCCCTTCTCTTCTATCATACTCTCGCAGACTTCTTTTTAATTCTTGCTACCTCCGTTCGCTAGTTTTTGTTATCTTACGTGTCATTTATCCTCTGTCTTCGACTTCATAAATCTTCTCCAAGCCTGTTCTCGTTCACCAACACCCATGCTCGCCCGCCGTTTCGCGAATAAATTCTAAACGACACTCGGCCGTGAATAACGCCGCGCCAGTCTCTCGATTCTATGCTTTGATTGGCATCGTTCCCACGGAAATCCCTGCGAACCGAGGGGTAGCTCACAGCCGAGGAACATCATTAGCCGACACCGAATCGAGAATGCTATTTACCCGACGAAAGCGGAACGAACGATTCCTGGCCGGTGTGAGACAGATGTCCTCCCGGCTCATCCTTGCGCATTCTGCGTGAAACTTAGCACAAGAACGTTGCTTGCGGATCAATTTAATCAGCCACTCGCAGCGTGTCATTGTTTCAAGCTCCGGCTGATTATTATTCTATGAAAACGCCCCCCTTTCCCTTCCTCCTTCTCTCCTTCTTGCCTCGAATTCGTTGCGAAACGAGCCTCGAAAACGCGACTTCCTCTTCTCGTTCCGTACTACAGCAGAATAGACGCAAGGCGAATTCGGGGTACGGACGCCTTTTGCTAATTAGATATCGTACCTTAACGATACTCGGAGAAATCGTGTCATTCTCGAAACTAACATTTTGGGAGCGAGCAGCTTTTCTACGTGTTCCTTTCTTTCTTTCTTTTTTTTTTTTTTCGACGAAGCTTGACAACTTTGTGATTCGAATGCTCTCGAAAAGAATATTTTATGAGCTCTAGAGAATATATTCGGTTTGGAGAATACTGCGAGTTAATTATCGCTTTGTGATTTATTTATAGTTATTATTGGACGTTATAATTGAAAATATTCCGGGTTGGCGGTCTGCGCTGTCGCCGGAGAGGCAATCGAGTTAATTATTGCGATACACTTTTTGGTCAATAAAGAGGATGGGAAGGTATTGGGGAGATGAGTAGGAGAAGAGAGGAGCGACGAAATTCGCGGTTGGATCGCATATTCGATAATTAAGCCGCAACACGCTACAATTAGCGTTGGCCAATGTGTAAAACGAGTTACCGCCCAGTGCCTCGACCCGGTCGCGTATAGATCATTATTTCTCCAGTGGTGGTCTGTTCAATTACACCGGGAATTGAACAAGGTCGAACGATTTTTCTCGGCTCTCCGCCGATGAAAGGAAACGAACTATTCGAATCGGGCTTTCGAATTATTATCTTGGAAACAAGTTGCGCTCTCTCGTCCGATGCCAAGCGAAAAAGCCGACGATTACCGAAATTTTCTTCCCCAAGGAGAGCCGTTTCATTATCTGTTCCTCGTTTTTCTTCACACGCTGACGTTTCGACCGGAGACACGTTCAGACAGCGAAGATATCGAATTTTTCCCTTCGGATAATACGATAGTCGTGCACTGATATCGAGCGATACGCGCGTATCGAAAAAAATACGGCGGAGAAGGGTGGCAGCGGAGAAAAGAAAAGACATTGTATCCAGAGAGCAGGAGGAAGAAGAAGAGAGGAAGATGGAAAAGAGGAAATAACGTCCGGTAGAACGAAGTACATCAAGACAGACAGCAGAACGAATCGATTTGGATCGCGTGGATGGCTGAGTGCTGTGGAACGGGAATTCTCGGTGCATCGATAATTTAAAGAACTGGAGAGCCTCTGCCTGCTCGCGAAAAGTTATTCGAAAGGGTGCACGGAGAAGAGTCGAATGGAAGAGTGCAAAGGGGTTGGCGGTTGGTTGACTCCCTCCTTTCGGGTGGAATTTAATTTCATTGAAAATCCGACGTCGATGCTTCGGCGAAACGAACGAACGAACCTTTCTGCCGTGGTAGAACGACCAGGGATCCGGCGGTGACGTCGTGAGCGTCGCGACGCGTTCGTCGCTGGCCTGGTCGGGCCACGTGGCGCACAGCGTCGTACGGTAGCGCGCAGCCTGGTCCTCGGAAAATATCGCCAAAAATTGCTCTGGCCTCGGTCTCGCCTCTGCCGGAAATTAAAGATTCAACGAGCCGAGGGTAATTCCGGGGACGAGGAACAAGAAGCCCGAAGAGGAGAAGCGTCAGAAGTAAAAACGACGAAACGTTGAAAGGGAGGGAAAGAGAGAGAGAGAGAGAGAGAGAGACGGGTGGAAGTAGGAAGGGGAAAGAGAGAAAATGATACGAAGGATGAAAATGGAAATCGATGCGCACGGAGAAGCTGGCAGCACGGCGGGACGAGTTACATTCGGCGTCGTTAAGTCGATATCGGGGGATGCCCGAAGAAAACGTTTAGGGGGACCATTTTCACTACCCCGGGGGGATGGAAAAACTTTATAGGCGTGCTCGCGAGCGCATGAAACACGCCCTTTTGAGTTAATGCGACCGTGACCTTGAAACTGACTTAATTATTCGCCGGCTTACGAAGTCGGAGCGAATTAAAATCGCGTTAAAGGTACTCCCTTTCGCCGCAGAACCTCCCCTCTTTTTGCGCTAATCTTTCGCCCGCTTTTATTTCGTTGGGATGTTTATACCGGGGAGTAAATTAGGTCAGGAATAATTTTGATTACCGGCGAGGGGATAGAGCTGACGGACAATAAGAACTCGAGTGGCGAGGAGGGCTGTTTCGCTTTTAATGTAGGACTTTACGAACTTCTAAATTTAACTTTTGGAAAGCGTAATACGTCGTCGATTAGTTTACGAGAAACTTCGCTCCTTTGTCACGCACGTTTATCTTTCTCGCTCGTACGCGAAGCTTCTCAGTGGTAATCGAAATACTTTTCGATACTTGTCCATGGAAAATTCCTCGTTTCTCGGAAAATGTCAACGACAGTCGGAGAAAAGAAGAGCGGAGGATCGTTAACGCGGATGAGAATGGCGACAGCAAGGTTGGAAAACTAGTTTGTTCGAGGTAATAAAGTGCGAGCCCGGTGTTTTATAAGCGCGAGGGAGCGGTTCGCGAGGCCGCGGACAAAGGGATCTTGTTATTGTTAATTTAGCATAATTTCCCTTGCGGAGGCCGTGGCACGGCTTAAGCGCAACGACGGAAAAATTAGCACTTGTTATCTGAAATAGCCGCGCAGCGAACGACGTTGGCCTGCGTCAGTACAATAGGAACGGAGCGGGACAAAAGACGGCAAAATTTTCAGGCCCCAGTGATATTACGCGGCGTGATTTAATTTCTGATTACAAGAGAAATCCTGCTTTCCCAACCCGATGTGTTATCATTCTGCTTAATTAAATCATTACGATAACTGGGTCGTTCAGCGCGTCGCTCGTAATTTAAGTAATTTATGTTAAATTATTACAACGGCCATAAATTATAATTACATCGATGTACATCCTGTTACCGTATACTTTTCCACGTATTTGTACAATCCAGATTGATCGATTATCGACAGCCGCCTAGACGTATTAGAACGTACGCGTATCTACTTTTAATTCTGTAGCTCGACCGAATTTCAATATTTAATCTGTCCCTTCCATAGGAATATCAGTATACCTTTGGGAGTAGGTAAATTACGTCGCATCGATGTCACGAAAGCTAGTTTTCCATCTTCTTGCTTTAATATAGTCGTATACTAATCCGAGACTCAGCCGAGCTTTCATCCTTGTTTCGCACTAGCTGCACGAATAATAATCTTGCTAATAAATTCTTGACGTTTCGCAGGAGGAATGCGCCTCGATGCTGCAGGATCTCAGCGACAAGATCAACAACAAACATCACGAGGTCCATACACACCCGCTACTGTCGATCTTCAAGATGGCCGAGGTCGAGGTCAAGTTGCCGTACAGCAACGAGGTCGGAGGTTTGTCGAGGTCGTCGAGCTTCCTGTTGGTCGCGATCCTCCTACTGCTCAGCCTGTTTCGATCGACGTCGACGTGCCTGGTCGCCTCGTGACACCAACGACCCACACCCATTTCCTATCGAGATTACTGAAATTTCTCGAACGCCTAGAAAAAGCTGCACGAACGTCTGCAAAAAGCCAGCGAGAATCGCGCGCGACAGCCTTCGTGGCTGTTGGATCATCAACGAACGTCGAAGTCGCAGTTTATCAAACGGGGCTCTAATCTTCGTGCCTCGTGGATCAAACTAGTAGAGAATTATGGATCGATGCCGCGATCGAGGATCGTGTTCCGTCATTCTCATTCGCAATTTAGATTTCATTTTCTTTCCTATCCGCTCTTTCTTTCCTTTCCACGGTTATTTTCCTCCCGATCGACTTTCCATTTAATTTTTCATTCGTTTATCTTGCCGAATTTCCTGGCTACTTCGCAACCTCTGCCTCTATCTCTTTTCCCCTTGACCGCCGATCGAAATCGTTTACTCCGAACAGCAATCCGTCGGTTTCGTCGCAACGTCGTTTCTCGTAAGTAGGTTCGATGATCTCTCGCGAGACGCACGCGGCGCGAAGCCAAGATTTTTATTACCACACGGAGTACAGCATCGCTCGACGCCAACGACACAGCCCACTCGCTACGTGGTCAATAATAAAGGGGATCCCATGTGCAGAGAATGGGCGTGGATCGAAACACATGGCCCCCTTAGTCTCTCGCTGCTGGATCAGCGACGATATTGCAAGCCAGATCCCGTACCGATCTCGGTCATTAGAAACGCGCGCGACATTTTCCTTCCGCGCTGCAAGCCGTAACTGCGTCCGAAAGAGTCGCCTCGATAAACGTGGCGTAAGTTCGAAGTAGAAACGTATCGGAGATAGTTTCGCCCGATTTCTCTCTGACTTTCGACGCCGGCTCGCGGTTCCATCCCAGCTTTTTACATTTTTTCCATTAGCATAACCCTGCGCGCGGCGTCGTAGTAGCAAATTTTTCCAAGTCGTTCTGGTTAACGTGGCGTTTCAATACGAAGCAAATTTGTCGAATATCTTCTCTCGAGAAAGAACTCTTATTTTAATTCGGTTTTCTGGTCGAGTTGAACGGATAAAACGCGAGGTCCTCGATCGCGTGCAACGACGACGCGTGTATAAAGGAAGCATCGTAGAGTCTGTAAATGACGAGCGCTAATTTACCGTGTAATTAAAATAAGCTAGCAGAAAACGCGAACGCTCCTCCTGTATCGGACCATTAGGTGTTTATTAACGTTGTTCAGAGCTAAATCTAACGGGCGTTTTCAGGCATATCGCAAGAGGCTCGAGTGTGTAGATAATTTGTAGATTGTTAAATAGAATTGTAACAAAACGATGTAATAGAACCGAAGGAAAGGAAAGGAGAAATCAACGCGGACGTACGAACGTATGGCTGGAATGATTATCGAAAACGAACGACGGCTATCTCTCGCGAGAATCGATTTATTATCACCATGATATAATAATCGCTATCTAGAATTTCACTTTTCTCTTTTTTCTTGTTTTCAGTAACCCGTTTTATGTTGAACGTAGATAGCGATGATCCGTAGCTCGTTTTACGAGACAGTCGAGAAAGGCCAAATCCGGCCTGTTTAATTATGTTTTAGGTCGTGACACGATAAAGCTGATGCGAGTCGAGTATTATATGTAGCGTTGCGAGTTTGCGATAATTTGGCCGTTTTGCGAACGGTATCTGCATAGATGTGCGAGTACGTGCGCGAGAGACAGCCGCTTTAAAACGGTCGATTTGTCAGCGGAGAGAAGAGAAAGAAGCGGCAAACCGGGGAAACTTCTAAACAGCTTCCCGGACGCGTGACGTTTACAAACGACGCGGAAATACACGACCCGAAATTATTCAGCGGTAAAATTCCTCGTTCCGCTCGTCGACTCGATTATAATCTCGGCGCTGGCCAACTTTCGCTCGAATGGCGATTTTTGACATTTCCGATTGTACTCGCGTGAAACATCGGCGAGATTCCAATATTTGTCGCAGGATTTCCTTTCGATCGATAGAAAGACGATTGCGCCGGTAAACTGTCGCCTCTGAATAATTTTCCCCTTCAACGTGATGTATTTAATTTTCTTTCGAAACGAGAGAAAGCAAAGGTTAATTCGAAGACGAAAATTATCACGGCCAGAAAAGAGGTGTTTAGTTCCCGCGTGGCAAACCAGAAACCGCGTCTCGAGCCGGGGAAAAAAGAGGGTTTAAACGAGACGAGCGTACCTCGCGTCTGACGTATTCCGCGAATAGCTACGTGCTGCACGTTAGTCACGATCACGGATAAAACGCGGGAAGCGGAAGGGGATGCCGACGAGTGTTAGGAGCGAGGATGAAAAGAAACGGCGACCCGAGAATGCAAGAGATTCGTCAATTTAGCAGAATTAATTGTGCGTGCGTTCGCGCTCCAGACCGTGTAAAAAGCGACGTGAACGAGTTCGAAGGAGATTCCGGTTCGTGTTCGTTCCAGACAAAGGACGTCTCTTTGTTCTAGCAAAATACCTATGTAGTTTTAAACCGAACAGAATATTTTTCTTTTAGTTTGAAACTTCTGGTATTTTCTTTTTTTTTTCTTTTTTGTTTTTTAAATACCAGTTAATACCAATACCAATACTATTAACAAAATTGATTTAGAAATAGTTTTAACTCCGCTGTCCTCGTCGCTTCTTCTTCGCGTCCGTATCTTTTCCCAGATATCTGTTTTCTTCGGACTATTTCGTTTGTAAAAGGCGTGGTATACGTAAAAGGTACGAATATTGCATTGGATTGAAGTAAAATGAAATATTTAAAAGTTATGTATATTTTAATGATATCTATCGAAATGAAACATCCATTTCGAGGTCATATAGAACCGAGAAAGACAGCTGGGTTAAACTTAACGAACGTACGTCGATTTATTTCGAATTTTGTCTATCGACGTTCATTCGCGTTCCTGCTGGACGTGTGAATCTTTCCGAAAATTAAAAGAAAAGTCACGGAACAGTTGGCGAAACGCGTCGATGCAATTAGTAGATAGAATTTCGACGAAAACGGACGAACGTGAACCGGATCGAATGTACGTGACGTGGCTATCGGCAAAGCAATAATGTATAAAGTTTACGATCCACGGGCACGTCGCTCAAAAACAGGGGGTGGGTTGGGGTTGACGGGTTATATAGCCGAGGCGAAATGTATAAATGTCACGTTATACATAACACGCACGTAGGAGAAACCGTATTATAAATGTAACGCGTATATATGTTAATTCGCGTTGAAAATCTCAGCCCTGTCGGGCCAACGTACAGCTGATACGTTTTATCGCGACAGAACGAACAAACAAGAGAAAAGAACTGTCTCTCCTATAAGAACGTAGAACGATCGATTCCGTAAAACAGATTCGAACAGTTTGGAAAAACTGAAAGAACAGAGAATCGAGCGTATACGTACGCGTGTATGTGTGTGTGTGTGAGTGTGTGAGTGTGTGAGTGTGTATATGCATTCTCTTTCACGAAGCACGGAAGACTTTGTCGACGATGGACGCCTGCTTGTAAAGTACCTGTCGCGTCGATAACGAAAGATTCCAATGTTCTTAGATGTAATGAAATGGATGCACAAATTTATGTTGATTCTACCGTAGCACGAGAGTCGAAACTGCACCAAACACGCACACGTTTGCGATCGTCCCCAAGTTTCTATGCGATTTACGTTTGGTACAACTGTACATAAATTATGGTCTCGCGTATGTTCGTTAGAACTAGGAGTTCGTGTGGCCTAACTGTGTATCTTGTCCGTTATTTGCTTTCGATATTTTACTTTTGTCGTTACGCACACTTCCGTGCTTCGTAGAAACGAACAAGGATAGAATCCTATCGCGATAATCGAAATGGTGTACGACGAAAATGAACGGAGGTGAAAATAACGAGTTCGTGTGCCGGGTGTTTAAACGCAGAGGTAAAAGGGCGAGGAATAAGTTGTTTCTTCCAATAAGTTACGCTCGTGGGTCTTCGTATGACTGTCTGATTCTACTTGGCATGATTTACTGTCGAGACTCGACGTTCAAACATCCGTATATAAAGGTTACTCGTTCTGTCGACGCTTTGTACAAACGTTCATCCTTTCTTCTTTTTTTCTTTTTTTTTCGTTTACTCAAAAAAAGTACGAAGACTCATACGAAATCGATTACAAAAGCGACACCGTTGTTTTGAAGTTTCAAGAAACATTTCGAGAGCTTCGCGAAAAAAGAAGCAATGGCAATAATTTACAGAACGAACGCCAAGCCAAAAAGAAAACGCAACGCGAGATTGATCGAGCGTCGTTTCAAAAACTCGTACCGCGTCGCCTCGTAATACCGAGGTCGACGAAAAACAATCCGTGCAAAGACACGTTGATTCCAATCGAACATATCAAGGCCTCTTAGAAGTGGCTAGCCAATAAGCGGTTTTACTCTGTTTCACGTAGCTTCAATTTTTTCGATGCTTTTTTCGAACGTGCAGACACGGAAAACACTCAAAGTAGCCCGATCGCGCTCCGTTGCCATTGCACCAGGGATTTCTCCGCGTCAGAGAAGCGATCCGAGACTTTTTTGCCGATAAAAGACACTATTTTGTTGATCTTTTTCTCTTTTCGTCCGATCGAATGAAATTCGGCTCGAATCTTCGCCGACGAGTTTGCTACTTTACCGAGCGAGCTCACTCGGACGCCTCCCTAGATACATCTAGGGGAAAAGCTCTGCGTGGAGGAAATACCTGAACATGGCAGCACTGCACCGGCATATCGACGCCAATCGCTACATATAAAAACTAATCGCGAGTGTATCACCGCGAGGCGAGGACGCTACAAATGTGGCAGGGGTCAGAAATCGATTTTCCACGTGGG
This sequence comes from Bombus impatiens, assembly GCF_000188095.3. Classification (NCBI taxonomy): domain Eukaryota; kingdom Metazoa; phylum Arthropoda; class Insecta; order Hymenoptera; family Apidae; genus Bombus; species Bombus impatiens. Next base: position 457,231 of record NT_177864.1, on the reverse strand, counting down.
TTATACCGCATGGTCCTCTCGTATTCGATTCCTTAGATAGTAAGTAAGATCACCGAAAGCGTTTCTGTTTTACCGACAGCGAGAAACGTATCGTCGCCCAGTATCTATCCTGCTTTAGTAACTAGTTTCGTGGAGAACTACCTCATTCTTGGTACCGTGACAAAGTTCGTGGTACCGACACCAGGCTACGTCAATTTTTAGACGCTTTTTTACCGTCCACCAGTTGTCGTACTGATGGAGGATACATTACGACCCTCTTAGCGTTTTGTTCGTTCGATTCTCTGAGCGCAGACGTATCATTGCTGACACTCTTACTTGTAATCGGTATGTCTTGATTGTTTCTCACCCAAAGATTGTTTGATGATCGTTTAATCTTCGCATGAAGCAATGGTGTCAATTCACGTAAGCCTCCTATGGAAGACGGTAATTCCCCGGACCTTTCCGTCGGTAAATCAGAACGAAAGCTCAACCTCTCCGACTACACACTTAACACCTACTAAACGCGCGCAATTATACATATACCCGTGTGCGTAAATACATATACATAATATACATATATATAATATATATATATACATATATTTTATTACTTGAAACGCACTCTGACCCCGGCCACGCGTGTAATATAAAACGTATGGTTACGTAATGTAAACTTAAGTAGCGCACCATTCAAGATGCTTCATCCTTCCTAAACGACACACGTAAATCCTCGTACGACCGCCAAGTTTAAGGGGACCTCGCGTCTCATAAGCAGGCGACGTCCAGTCAAGCGTATACTTGCTTACACGAATCGGTGGAAAAAGACGTGCCGCCCGCGTACGATCTGCCCCCTAAGGAAACTCGTTTCTCCTTTCACGAATCAAAAGTCGTTGGAAAAAATTATAATATCGAGATCGAGGATAGAAAATTCGTCGATACGATCGATCCGATCGAACGTTCGGCGTATTATTCGATACGGCTATGAAGATAATTCCGTGGATCGCGAGATCAGCGAGTTACGTCAACGGTGAGGCGTGACGGCGCCACTTTTTCCGCCGCGTGAATATTTAACGAACTGGGATGCTTGCGAGACGCCTTTCAGGAGGTCACTTTAGAAAACGCAAAAGTGGGACGTCGCTTTCAGTAGATCTCTCTCGGTTCGCACGCGGAACAGGCAAACAGAAAAGTGGGAGGATAATAAAACTAAGGGGACGTATTCCGACTCCCCGTAGATACTCGAAACGTTCGCGAGGAACGTAACCGTGTTCACGAGACTGTCGAGTATGTCCATGTGTATGAGCGCGCGCGCGCGCGTGCCCGGAAACCCTGTGTATGGCCGCTTTTTGCTTCGATCCAGCAACACGCCGGGAGAAAAATTAATAGTCTAATAAGAAAAACCCCTAAAGCGATTGATATTGCAATCTGGCTATGTCGTCAACTCGATGACGGTACCGAAAGAAAGGACACTTTCGTGTAGTTTGTTTTAATTCACCGAATCACCTCTGAAAGCGAACATCGAATCTTAAAGGGACAAAAAGAATATCAATCGGTCTGCGTCTCAACCGAGGGGTGTCCTCGAGTTATTTCGTGCTTGTATATAGCAAATGCAACAATGGGCGATGGAGAATTGCCGGCAAATACGCACCGTAATTCTAGCTACTATGTACTCTAATGGACAACGATAATTGCGAATAATCGCGACAAAGACGAAACGGACGAATTCCTTTCGATCGATGCAACCCGCCATCGTAACGAAACTTCAAAATTCTGATTTCACGAGAAACACGGAAGAATCGAAGGAGAAAGGACACCCCTTAAATTTCAGAAACAACACCCTCTCTCAACTAACCCTCTAGTGCGATACCGCGATGTAACGTTGATTGTATATACCTATACATAAGTATACATACATATATACATATATATATATATACATATGAATATACATAATATACATATGCATATACACGAAGGTACGCGTACCTAAATCACCTAAATGATCAACGGAGATCCTCGAGCGGCCATCGTCGTCGAATTTCGCCAATATCGGTGGTGCCTCGATAGCTTCCAGCGAGTTCGCGCGAACGACGACCGCTCGAGGAACGAACAAGCCGCTTAGAAAAATGTGGTCAAAGCCATCGATTAAAAAAAAAAAAATAAATAAATAAATATGGAGAAAAACGACGTGGCGACGACTAGGGGAACGAATATTAACGAAATTACGATACACCGGTGCGGGTGGCGATGGTGTACGATAGATGAAAAATAAAAGAGAGAATATTGAAGTGGAGGGTGCGTGAGCGTGCGTGTGGACGATGCGAACAAGAGCGCGAGTACTTGTTATAATATTATTATACGGACGACTAACGAGTTGCCGAGGCGTTGGTAAATAAATACGAACGGGTCCTCCAGGGCCTCTGAAATTATAAAAGCGCTGCTCGAGTTTCTCATTCTTCCCGAAAACCATTTCGCACCAGCGTCCTGTTTATATATTAACCGAAGTACTGGGCAACTTTCTGCGTATTTTATTATTACCTGCGAGTTCTCGAAAATCGTCGAACTGGACGCTTACACTGCACCACGAGACTATTCGATCGCTTACCATTTTTACGATGGTCGAGCTTAACGCTACAGAAATTTCGAAATTTGTTGTGCCACGCGTAACGTATCGATACAACTTTTCTATAACTTTGTAGAACATCGTAAAACTATAAAAGTGTAACTATACCTTCGCGAGCCACTGTACGTTACAAACTTGATCTTCGCGAAAATTGACACTTTACTTACCAGAAGCCTATTAATAGGCATTTCGATGGCAATGCTCATCGACCGGCAGCCTATTAATTGGTTTTTGCCAGAACTAGCGACGTGTCCGCGAACGAATGAATCGGTCGGGTATACGAGTTTAACCGCGAGCGATAGGTAAAGTAGCAAGAAAGACGAGAATCTGAACGTAGTTTAAGAAACCAAAGTAAATTCGTATCAAGTAAGAAATCAAAGTAAGTTCGATGCTATTCGAAGAGGAACGAAATTTATTTCTGTCGGTCTCAGCTCCACGCGATCTTCGTCGAATCGACTAAACTGTGCAATCTATAGATCGAGCAACCGGTCGGTAGTTAATGAACGCGTCTTACTCGCGAAAGTTTGTCGCGGCCACTAATTAAATCGTCGAGCTGTTTGCAGAGCACACACACGGCGGTCTGTCCGCATTAGCCTCGATCGTGCCTTGGCAAAACACTCCAGCGAAAACAGTGACACGGTGAAATTAAACGTTCAGGCCAGGCTGTGATATCGATATCCACATCGGCCACGGATCGATCGTCCAATTTGGACGTGCGTCCACGCGTGCACGAACGTAGACCGCAAACGCATATAGGTCAAATGCAAACGCAAACGCGAATCGGTCCGTAGGACGCCTGAATGAAATCTGTAACCGTGCCACACCTAAGGATTCCTTCGTTAAAAATACCGCAGAAAAACACGATCAGTCGATCCAACGATTTTTTCTTCTTTCTTTTCTTTTTTTTTTTTTTTTTTACGAGAATACATTCGTTCCAGTCGATAGATAGAATTTCCCCGTTCGGTTTCGAATCAAAGACTACTCTTTTTTTTTTTTTTTTTACCT
>NT_177864.1:448352-453609 GCF_000188095.3 Bombus impatiens | reverse complement strand
TTTTTTTTTTTTTTTTTTTTTTTTTTTTTTTTCTTTCAAGAGGAGCTTCCGTTTTTCGTTCTTCGAATTCCTCGCGGTTCAAGGTTCGCCATTCGGACGCCGTAAAAGAAATTTATTCGCGAGCTGCGGCTACCGATTCGTTCGAATTCATGGAAGCCAAAGAACAAGGATGTTTTTCGAAGACGATCGGTATTCGAGATCCATTCGCACGAAAGATGGTCCCCACGTGTGTTTTCCACGATGCTTTCACCAGCCAATGCTACGACGACAGATCGTCCACTTATTTCGTTTGAAGCGTTGTAGAATTTATAAAACGCCCAGTACATGTATAACCCGGTAACATCCCTCTTACGATTGTATTCGACGCGACCTCACGACTAGGCCAGCTTAACCCCACTTACCCCTCGGCTGCTCGCCGAGCGGAGAGAGGATTTAAAGGTATATTTCAACCTGCGAATATCGGCTGCTGCCACCCTGCACTCGTTTAACCGCGCCAACTGTCAAAACACTCGCTCGTCGAATAATTGGATTCTAGCGGGTTAGAGCGCGTCTACCCGCGGTTTTCTTCCACCCTGTCGTCACCCTTACTTACCGGGTAATGCATTTTTTTTTTTTTTTTTTTTTGTACATTCAGCAACCACGAATACGCGACGCCTAGTTGAAACATAAATTCGAGGCGATACTAAAAAACGATAACGAATCGACTGGTAGGGTTTCTTGGAAGGAGACTGCTGACTTTCAAGATCGATGGCTAAGAAGCGATCGAAGGGACGATTAATCAGGATGTTTGCGCCGTGTAAATGGCGCGGTCCAGATTCTTCGCTCGAGAGAAAGTCCTCTCTATCAAAATAGATCGGTATTTTTCACGCTGGTTTCGCGCCAGCGTACATTATAATTACTCTGAAAGGGGCGCGGAGGCGCTCCGCGGCAAATAGAGCAGACGAAAGCGAAACAAAGCCGTGGTGAATACGCGCGATCAGACAACGACGTCGAACTCGCCTCGATGACGAGCTAAAAATACAGATTGGATTCGACGTTAGAATCGAGCGACTCGGATTTTGATTATCGACTGTTTTTGGCGATCGATCGCGCCGCACGAGTCGAACAATTCAAACAGAAGCAAAGAATTATCCTCGTTACGCGCGTTGTTCACGAGCAATTACAGTCTGATCTATGTTCCTTTCCGCGATTCCCTTTCAACGACGTTACCTTTCACCGACAGTAAATGCTGCTCGATCTCGATCCTCGTCGAGAAACTCTTCCTTCCGGTCTTTGAACGCTCCTTCAACTTACCCTCGATGATTAACCCGGATCAATTTGACACAGAGAGCTGTAATTAATCGGGAATAATCGAAGAATCGCCGGATCCTGTTTCTGGAGTCGATCGATCGGATCCGCTCGGAAAACCCTGTTCGTTCGTACTTGCGCCTTCGGTGAATCTCATTAGACCAGAAGGGTATCGATACTCGCATGTACACTCGATACAGTCGCGTGTGTGCCATAACTGGCCACGTACGGATATTTATATCCAATAACGTGCATGTGTGCACACACGCGCGTTTCACTGGATGTGTGAATAAATGAACCAGTTATTACGGCGACGGGGACGGGATAAGGCCACGGGTAATTCGACTTTCCATTTATTCGTCCATTGAAAAATAAAGCATCGCGATACATGGCAATTAAATTAATTAATAATAAACAAGATCGGATCTGCATCGAGTTACCTGCCATCGATTGTACGGAAGCATGGAACCGCTAGCTCGAGAATTATTTCTTTCTGGAGCCTCTGGAAAGCCTATAGAATGCACGATGTGCCTCTATGCGAGACAATCGCTCGAATTTAGGATTAACCAAGCATACGCGCGCTGTATGGAAATTTCGAGCGAAGTTTGACGCGCGCCAGGTGATCCAGTCACACGAAACGAGAGATGGAAACACGTCTTGCGTATCCTACGAAAGTTGATGGAAAGTTTGTGAAGCGTGGAGATACGGCGCAGATTTTATTAGCTCGTGCAGGGTCAAGAGACTCGGAGAGTTTGCTGGAGTCGATTCGCCGGCAGATTCGGCTGCGTCTTGCAACAATCTCAAAGGAGGCGAGCCTGTGGCGAACTCAACGACTGTTACCATGTAGCACGGTTCGCCTGAAATAGAGCAGCCGATTATTCTCTTTGCCATTAGCAACACGGGAAACGTGAATGTTGAATAGCTTGTTAAACATCTGCCTTTAAATAGAATCTCTGTGTGCCTTTAGAGCGCAGCTCGGACGTTCCATTTGCGGTGGACCGTGCGGCATAATGGTGAATACATTGATCAGCACGTTCCAGCATTTATGGCACCATCGATTTGTTTACCTAACATGGAGATTGCCTGCTGAGTTCAAATCTAACGCGAATTCCGTTACCACGAACTATCCTAAATTTTCAAAAGACGGTCGACATCGCCAGGATCGAACTGGTCGACCCGACGATTAAATTTCCTTAAGAAAAAAAAAAAAAAAAAAAGACGGAAAACCTCCGAATTCCCGTTGCTCCGATTGCTACCAGCCGCCACAGCACGACGCTGTATTACGCTCGTTACGTAATTACTGGTTGCGAATAACGAAACGGGAAGTGGAGATCTGAAAAGTCCATCGGCTCTGGAGAAAAAGGGGCGAATTCTAATAGAACGAAAACGCGGCTGGATCAGCCGCATCGTGGCTCTAGCGTATAATCGTATCTGGTGCTGGAACACGTTCGCACAGACTCTCGACGGAACGCACACGAGGCTGGCCCTGCACGAACGTGCGCGTCTACCAACACGTAGAGAGGCACACAGTGTCGAACAGGGTAGGTAGGTCCAGTAGAGCGTCCACGTCTACCACGATGAAAGAGAGTAGGGCTTAATCAGTTAGTCGATAGGCAAATTGGCTTAGAGGCAGCGACCGACAGGGTGGTTTACAGAACCAGCAAGCCCCGCCAGTGGCCAGTGGCCGAGTGGCGAATCAACCCTTCGCCGATAAGAGTCGCGCCGTGTCCCCGATCCTTGCTGGGGTTTCCTCGACGAATCGTGCACCGAAACTGCCACCGGTGAAATTGCACGGCTAGTGCAAGTGTGATATTTCTCGTCCCATTCGGCCTGTCGGTGTACCGACTGTTTCCTTCGAGCCTCTTCATCGTAGCCGCTTGTCGAACGGAGAAAGAGGAACCAACTATAACAAACACGAGTATACAGAAAGACAGAGAGAGAGAGAGAGAGACACACACACACACACACACACACACACGAGGTTTGGAATCAGTCGATCGGTTTCGTCGATCCAAACCTCCGATGATCCTTCGCGGATCCAAGTGTTCGTCGCAGATCGACGCGCGTTTAGCTTATCGACTTTGATGGATATTCGAGGGAATTTCCGGCGGATGTGGCTGGTGGGTTGATAAACTGGCTGTGCTACCGTGATAAGGAATTCTGGAGTGGTCAGGAAGGGATTCGGAGTGCGCCAGCTGCTCGATTAAAGAGGATCGGCACGGTAGAATGTACAGCTGATCGGTGAGTTCGTGTCGTTCATCGATCGTTCGATCTTTTAACGTTTTCGAGGACACAGAACTGGCGATTCTTTACTCGGCATCTCCATTTCGATTGCGCCGCGAGCCAACTTCACCGGATGGTAACCAGAGCATATTCAAATTCCTCGTCGGTCGATGGCAAACGTATCGCAAAGGGAAATTTCCTCGTCCCGAACGGTGTTTCGTTCGTATCTCGTCGGATACTCGATTCGATAAACTCTCGTCTGTGATTTCTCGCTCGATATTAATGTTAAAAGAGATCGTACTTGGCGCTCGATCGTAAAGGAATACAATTTTCTTGATTTTTCTTGATTTGTCGGCCAGAGAGTTAGAAATAACGTCTTAATAGCGAAGCATCGCGAAAGGAGAACGACGAAGTTTAAACAACGTCGGGAAACGAGCCTGAAAGCTCGACCTAAATTCGCCTGTGCGGCATCGATAGAACCCCGTGGCGCGAGGGTTTCTTCGTCGAATCATGGGACTTGGTATCGCTAAAAATTTCCCATTTCTGCTAGCCGTTCGTTCCGCTTTGTCGAATTTTTCCCCTCGAAATTGCATTGTTCCGGCATTGATCGCCACTTTTACGACGATCTATTCTTTTCGAAGCGACGCAGATGTTCCCGCTTCATTGACATCCTTTCGCACGTATATTTGTTTCAGGAATGACGAGACACTTTCTGGTGATCCTATGCTGCTACCTGTACACGCTCTTTGACATGGCGGCCCTACATTTTCCGTGAGTAGACGAACATACTTGGAAGCTATAGAAGCCGCGATCGGACCAGAACGCTCGAGATTAGCGTTGGATCGAAGGCGGACAGATTGATCTTTCCACTCGTTCGATCGATGGAAATCTCTCGAACCTTCTGTTTTCCTGTTGTGCTTGTATCTCTCTTTCACGCACGCTCTCTTTCGATCGCTGAATAAACGCGATCTCGAGGACGATATCGTGGCCTACATGCAAAAAGAACGAACGTACCGTCGTGAAACGTAAGGAAATTCGCGATTCTCGTTAAGTTCGATTCGCGTCGACGATGATTCTCGTTTTTGTTCGAAAGAAATTTTAACGTGACGACGGCAAAAGAAAAAAGAAGCGTGAAAGAAGAATTGCAAGATTCCTCGGTAAATTCGTTCTCGTTGCGAAACACAGCGACGATAGAAGGTGGCCCAGCATCACCCGCCACTGTGTCGAGTTTCAGCGAGGAAATATGCGAACCGGTACTTTCCACGGAGGTCGAAGGCTGGCATATTAAAGTCGATAGCCTATCGTCGAGTACGTTTCGACTTTCGGCGAGAAAACGCGGGTACCGGTTTTTTCCGAAGATCGCAAGGTAACGCATCAAATGATCGACATCATCAAACAATTTCTCTCCCCCTTTCTCCGTCTCTATGTCTTTGCACACTACGCTATCTTATGTCTCATCGTTCCATACGCTTTTTCCCCTTTCCAATCGTTTAATCAATTTTACGAACGCGCGCACCCTTCCAACGAACAGCTTTCGCGAACGATTTTTATCGCGAGTTCTGCTGCGATCTTCGCGAACATCCATCGGCGAATGTTTGCTCGACAAACAGAAAAGCCGTTGATCGGTAGACGTCGGTGAAACGGAAGAGCCTCTCTGGTGATCCGGGCTCGGAGTTCCGCGATCGACGTCGCTCCGGAAGAAATTGCAAGGAAATTCCTGAAAGTCTTGTCGTAGATTATCGGCTTT
>NT_177864.1:427330-447729 GCF_000188095.3 Bombus impatiens | reverse complement strand
ACGACTCGTTTGACACCAGACCGCTCGAGTCGCGCGCCCGGATAAACGGACGTCGATCCGCGGACCGACACTTATCGCGGTTTATCAACTCGATACACCCGATAACAAATTTTCTCTCGATTATCCGAGTCCACGCGAGAATCTCTGGTCCACTTTACAGAGATGTTCGATCCCACCGTAACTCTCGAATTTCAATAAGCGGAAAATCGAAGATCTACGTAAAAGCTTGAGCGCGAAATTGAAACGAGGAATTACGAATGTCGGCGACGATTCTCCCGTCTTTTCCACGAATTTGGGAAATTTAGAATTTAGACAAGAAACTAAGATTGACGCGGCAGCGAGACAAAGAACGCAGCAGAGTTAAGACACCTTTAGGAAGTAAATTACGAACGAACGATGAAAGAGCCTGATTAAGTAACCGTCGTAGCGCTGATTCGGGACGATGAGTTGCGCGATCGAAAGACAATTTATAGAACCTATAAAACTCGACCCATTGCAAGTTAATTCCGCTGCTTGCAAAGAACGACGAGTCATAAATCAAAGATCGGGTCGTCGAAGCGCAAGAAGGCAGCGTCGTATTCCTTGGCAATTCGGTTAAGATCGAACGACACGGTCGTCGAAACCGAGCTCGATGTAAATCACGAAAAAGGGGGCGGGTAAATTGCACGAACGAAAGTGGAAATTCTCGGGGAAACCGGATCCGCAGCTCCTAGACTAGCATATTAAAATGTCCGCATATAAGGAACACACGAACATATCTCGGCCGGACCTAAAGGTGTGCCAAGCACGAAGACCTATTATGGCTTCTGCGATATTGCTGTTTCATCGGAATCTCGGCAATATTTTAGAGTCCCGTTCGCCTACCGTTCGTGGACTTCCTTTGCCCTCGATCTGCTCGATCCATCGACGTTTCATCGATATTTTCGCGCTGGAAAAATATGACGAAATAATTCATCGAAATTGCCGTCGAGTATCGTAAATCGAGAGCTAACGAGGCGTTCTCGGATTTCCAACCAATCTTCCTTCATCAAGAAGATTTCTATCGCGTTCCGTGAATTTATGCAGCCGCGTTATCGCTGAAGAGCTCGGAATTATAACGGTGTGCCTAAGACGCTTGCAATTTTATTTTTTTTATTATCTTCATAGAGAATCGTAATACCGCTGCGAGGGGATAGATTCGTAATTTGATTATCGATGAAACTGAAAGGGACGATGGCTTCGAGCGTGGAAACAGTGACAGTCTCTTTTCAACTTTCCATTCGTGAGTTAAGTGTATCGTTTCGAGATTAGAAGTTGAGGGATGACGTTGAAGAGAAAGAAAGATATCTAGGAAGAACGAGAGAGAAGATGTTGAGAGACACTGAAACTCGTGTTGCTACGTTTTCTTCTCGATTACCATATTCTATACATAAACAAACAGCTAATACGCGCTGTCCGAGGCAATTCAGAAGGGAAGTTCGAACGCGAAAAAATACAGATAGCCTCGATTAGCATATTCTATAAATGTACAAGTAGATGGTAAGATTTGTTCATTTCTTCTTTCTTCTTTTTTTTTTTTTTTTTTGGCAAGATGATAAGTTTCAGTTAAAATTCTCCATTGAGTTATTCCCCTGTGATCAAGTAGCGGTATCGAAATCAATACGGAGCTCCGTTAACGATCAAAGGCAAAAGATAAGGTAATAAGGTTAAACGAAAGATAAGATGATCCGATAACTTGAGATAGAAAGAGAAAAAATGCAACGGCAAGGTCAAGGACAAAGGAATCCAAGGGAGTAGAATTAAACACGGGAAATATTAAACGAAATTGAATAGCAGATAGAATCATTCGCGAGCTGCGAATTTGTATCGAGAATACGATAAAAACAAAATGATCTCGCGACGAACGACAGAGTTCCATCGGTTTCCTTCGCCAGTCTCGTTTCTCCTCGCTTCTCTATTCTCTTCCAGGGAGTCGGATCTCGAGGAGTACGGTAGGAAGGAGGCCTCTTTGTCACTCAGGGACATCCTGCCGTTGAATCCGAAGCAGTACGACAAACACAGGGCGCCGAAGTTCCTAGGCCAACCTACAATCGTCTACTTTCACGTGACGGTGCTCAGCCTCGACTCCATAAACGAGGAATCGATGGTAATTTCGCAGACGAGAGAGGCCGACGGTACTCACGTTTAATTAAGACCTAACCAACGTCGGGGAAGCCTGCTCGCGTACGGTATCACGCGCCTCGGACAGAAGCGAAAACCGTGTAAATGGGGTGACTCGGTGCGGGTTGAAGAGACAGCCTGGCTGCGACGTTCCGCACCTTTCGAAACGCCGCGGTTGCGCGCCCTTTTTCTCCTGCATCGTCGCTAAAACGTATGCAAATTGGGCCACGGAGCGTGTGGATGCTCGTGTTTTATTTAGCGTTTAAATTCTCGCCAACCTTCTTTTTCAGTTCTCTTTTTTCGAGGATCATTGAATAGAAACGACCGAAATAAGGATAAAACGACGATCGTATTAAAATTGTCGAATTAAGATCGATATAGAATGAAAAATTCTCAGTTGGAAAATTGTTGAGAACGAATTATTTTAAAAATACGTAACTTGCAGCGTAGTATCTGAAGGAATAAATATGGGATTTTGCTTTTAGACGTACGTTGCGGATATATTTTTGGCGCAAAGCTGGCGGGACTCTAGACTACGACTTCCGGAGAACATGTCGGAGGAGTACAGAATATTGGACGTAGACTGGCTGCACAATATCTGGAGGCCCGATTGCTTCTTCAAAAACGCGAAGAAGGTCACCTTCCACGAGATGTCCATACCGAATCACTATCTTTGGCTGTACCACGACAAGACGCTGCTCTACATGTCGAAGTAAGATCGAGCGAAATCATCGTCTGCCGATTATCCTCTAAAAAACTATATCTTCTCTTTTCTACAGATTGACTCTCGTCCTCTCTTGCGCGATGAAGTTCGAGTCCTATCCTCACGACACTCAAATTTGCTCAATGATGATCGAAAGTCGTACGTACCGTTTGCATTTCTCGAGGAAACATCCGACTAGATTAGTCCCTGCCAAAATATATTGCGATTTCCCACAATCCTGTCGAACGTACCTCGTATCAATTAATGCAACTCCGACTCGTTAATCCGGTCTATGCTATCAGACAAATAGAAGCGCGTTCGTCCCTCTAATATCACACCGCTCCATATTTGAACAAACCGTGGTTACCTTAGTTAAGAATTAATCATCTCCAACCTGAGAACCTTCTTGATCTCTTGAGAACGTAATTCCTTTCTTGACGACGCCAGACACCCAATTTCGTCTTTAGAAGCGTTACTTTGCCTCTATGTATTGACGTTATCCACGCGTTAACTTTCCATACGCAGTGAACTCCCTCGAGGGATTATAACGCGTGCCAGTAAAACAACCTTTTGCTCGTTGACACGAAAACTCCATGCGCTTGCTTAAAATCAAACGTATCGCATTCCGCTGCAAGTACCGTGTGCTTTCAGTGTCGCACACCACCCAGGACCTAGTGTTCATCTGGAACATGACAGACCCGCTGGTGGTGAACCCCGAGATCGAGCTTCCTCAGCTGGACATCTCGAACAACTACACGACCGACTGCACGATCGAGTACTCGACCGGCAACTTCACGTGCATCCAGATCGTGTTCAATCTGCGCCGTCGATTGGGCTATCACCTGTTCCACACTTACATACCGTCCGCGTTGATCGTCGTCATGTCCTGGATCGCGTTCTGGATCAAACCCGAGGCGATTCCCGCCCGGGTCACTCTGGGAGTGACGTCACTGCTGACCCTCGGTAAGGTCGTCGCGCCTGCGACTGCTTTCCGCACGCGGATCGACCGATCCCATCACCGTCTTCGCCACCATTTTTCACCCCCATAGACCGCACAAACCGCATTAAGATCGACTTTTCTCCTTCTCGTTCTTCGTATTTATCGTCGCGTTCCTTCTATCCTGCTTTTTCAGCCGCGTTTCTTAGTTACGGATACGCGCGCAGATAACGAACCGCTTGAAGCTTTTGAAGCTCGCGACGTTCCAAACGACACGGTATGTACGCGTTCGAGCTGAAACGACACAGAGCACATGGGCTGCGGGGAAAGGGACGTGGGACGCGTTTTCGAACACCACGTAACAAGATGTCTTTAGAATCGTGGGCTTCAAGTTGGCGATACGAACTGCGCGTTTTATGTTCGGGTTTCTGAAGTAGTCTGCGTCGTCTACGTTTGGCAGGTTGCGAATCGTACGAGCCGGTTGAAAGAGATGGAGGATGTGTTTTCAAAAGGGTTAAACGAACGCGTTTAGGGAGAACGGTCGTAGCTTGCTTCGCTGGTTGCTCTCCTATTCGAATCTTACGATAACTTCATCGTCGTACGTAACTGCATTCATACAGAATTACTTGATAGAGTAGATAGAAGGCAAGGGACGGTATAATTGCGAAACAAATGGCAAACTGCGATGTAATTTTATCAGGGACAGACAGAGAAACGTTTCGTGTGTGTAATTTACAGCGACCCAGAACACGCAGTCCCAGCAATCACTGCCACCGGTCTCCTACGTGAAGGCCATCGACGTGTGGATGTCCTCGTGCAGCGTGTTCGTGTTCCTGTCGCTCATGGAGTTTGCTGTGGTTAATAACTACATGGGACCGGTGGCCACCAAGGCCATGAAGGGCTACTCGGACGAGGATCTAAGAGAGGCCATCGACGAATTCAAAGTACGAATCTGTGTTTCACTCAGTGGCTAGCTTTCACTGGCGAAATTCTGTTTATCTTCTCTCGACAGACTTTCCAATCGTTTGATTCGGAAACTAATTGTACGATGTAACGAAGACTTTGACGAGCGTGCCACGATTTTTGTAGGCATTTTTTAAAAAAGTAGAACCGTAAAGAAGCACAGCTTCATCTCGAATCTCAAATGTCGAATGGAAATTCGAATGGAAGTAATAAGGAAACGCGAGTGGCGATATTCGAAGCTAAGAAGCAGTAACGTTCGAAGTTTAAAAGTTCCGCCGAAATACGCGTAAAAATATCGACACTTTTTACTCAGAGGGTTATAAATTCGTGCTGCCAGTAATTACCACGGCCGAACGAGGAAATGGGAAATCGCGACGGCACGGCCCGCGTGAGAAGCGGCGGAAAATTCGCGGAAAACCGGCGGAAATAGGAGTAGAAAGGCTGGCCCGTTTTCACAGGCGAGCGTAATTCATGGAACAGTTGCGGCGGCGCGTTCTCGTTTCAACTAAATTTCTTTGCACCTCGAACTTACAATTAGTAAGGTGGAGCGTTTACAAACGACGCGCGACGTGGGTGACGATAAATAGTTGCGCGGATGGTAAAGATCGATGCGACCGCGGCCAAGCTCCGTACGCCAGTGAGAACAATACGTTTAACGAGAAAACTGGAGAAACAGAATTACGGAAAATGAAAGAGGCGAAGCCAGAGGAAACACGTTCCTTTCTGGTGCTTTTCTGCTCTTTGTTGGTCGGTCTTCAGGCTCAACCGTTTAATGCGTGCTACGAGAGAAAAACGAAAAGATAGAAAAGTAGCGAATACGGTTCAAAGAAACGCACGAACACCCGGTACACGTCTGACACTTTGATAACACCTGACACACTTAGAATTTCAACTTCAGCGGCTCGAAAGTGCTGCGACTTTAATTAACGCGCTAGTTGCACACGAGTCTAGTAACTTGCTCGGAAAAACTTGTTCAATTGAAATAAAAGAAGACGAAGACGGGGAGGAAACAGAGATTAACGGAAACATTGTTAAGTTTGCACGATATTCGTATCTCGCGAGATATCAGAAAATTTCCACGCAATTAATCGAACAAGAGGGATGAAACGATCGAGCGACAAAATAACAAAATAAAATAACCGGACGAGCTTTCGAAATTTGGCAAACGTTCTCGCCACGTGCCTAATTATTAATTTGTTGATACCAGCCACGGGATCGTTTCAGATTAATATGTAAGCGAGTTTTAATTAACGACAGCGGCGTAGCGTGAATTTAACATGGACCGCCTTTAAATTCTTTACATCTCCGCGCGTGTATCCTCGAAAAGCGTGACCACGTCGGCTGAAACGCAAACACGTAGTTTGCGCGGCCTGTGAAGCGAGTACGCGTCGATTTCTGTCTTTGAACGTTGCAGCAACGAAATCGAGTTTGCAGAGGCCAACAGGCGACTCGTCGTCCCTTCGTTTCGCACAAAGCAAACCGTATCTGTTTCACATTGTATTCCGTTTCGCAAAATTAAACGTCAATTATAGTTTGCCGAGTGGCGACCGGAGGAAACACGGTTTTAGTACGAAATGCTGCGAAGAGGTTGAAGAGGACCGTTTAAAGGGAATGGATTTAAATTATCATCGCGTCGAGTTGCGGCGAGTTTATCGAAAAACTGTGACCTAATTATCTTGCTACTCGTTACTTCAGCGGAGCAATTTTTACGCCGTTAAAATGAAGAAGATGGCGAGTATAAATTTCAGGGAATAACGAAGAGTCCTCTTGGCTTGCGAATATATTTACTTTCCTTGGCTTCTCTTCCATCGAAAATAATTCTCGCCCAGTTCCTCGTCCCAGACAGGTTAAACCGTAAAGACTCGTTTAAATAGCGCTGCAAGAGGAAACGCGTAGTGAAAGCGTATAAAAGAGGAGAATCGCGCGAATATGGCGGCCGGTGCGATCGCGAAAAGATGCGTTTTCCATTTGCCAAGCACGGGAACAAACATTATCTCGAGGCGAAATTAGTTCGCCCCGGGTAAGCAAAGTAGGAAGTTTCGAAACTGGCTCGGCCAACAACTTCGCTGAAACTTCGTCCCAACGAGATGGATTCCCGGCAGTCTTTCACTTCCGAGTTTTTCAATCGCCGGTATCACCGATAGACCTTCGAAATTCAGACCCGCGGACGAATTATAAAACTCTGCTGCCTTTTTAAAACGGTCTCGCTTGACGGCTTGATGTTCGAGATTTGAAATTTGAAGTTGAGAATTTAGAATTCGCAGAGTTTAACCGTGCAACGATTACAAATTCCTCTAAATGGGAAAATAACGAGGGACCCGAGACTCGAGGGGAAGAAAGTTACGTTTTACGTGAAAAGCGGCGAAATTTCCCGTTTCTGTAGGGCCGCGTGCACGAGGGTCGAGAGAAAGATTGTCTCGCGTGCCTTGAATAAGACATGGACCCAAGGAACCCGAGTAACTCGAGATTAATATAAATTTCATTCGAGCCTGGCCGTTAGACACAGTCCGGTGATTCCGTAGAAATCCGCAGCGCGTGCTTTTACGGTTCGCTTAATAATTTATTACATGTGCGAATGAATCAGCCGCACGAGAATGTAAGAATCAACGTTACATTCTCATTTTCGGCTAAGAATCTCGATGATTATACGACTGCCGATTTATTTCCAACCGTTTGCATTTTCCCTGAGAGAAAACGATCGCTCTTTATTTATATAACAAACGTTACACTTCGTTTATATTCTTGCACCGACTGATGTAAGAGAAATTAAGAACTCGAGGCTTCTCTTCGAAGAAACGTTAATATCCATCTATTCTTGAATCGTTTCGATGATATTGCTTGTTTTTTTTACGTTTATTGACGATTTGTTTTATCAGAAGCTCGAAAACACCGCGTGAAATATTTCAAGATCTCACTGAACGCGCTTTTCTTCAACAGACACCCATGAGGAACGAATCGGAGAGAAGCAGAAGTCCCGTGAGACCTGCAACCGTGCAATACGACACCTGCTGCCAGGGTCGGGCAACAGCGATCTACATCGACAAGGTGTCCAGATTCTTCTTCCCGTTCTCATTCCTCATCCTGAACGTCGTCTACTGGAGCACCTTCCTGTAGGAGGTCTGCCCTTCTCTCGCAGAAGAACGAACACGGAAACGAAGATCGCTGGATCGTCGACGGTCTCCAACAATGTCTTTCGTTCGATCTTTGTTAATCATTTCGATTCAACCAAATGAAACTCCATAGACGAACGAAATGACGATATTATACGATTCGTTACTTGGATAAATCGTCGAGGAAACTTCGGTCTCTGCCGGACAACGAGAAATTTAGCTTTGGTCGTTGGACGGAACGCATCGAACAATTAACAAGAATCGAACGAGCCGGACGGTTTTTCTACGACGAGATAGTCCGCTAGAAGAATTTTCAGTGTCTTTTATATAATATAGAGAACACGCGCCGTCAACGGTTCATTAATCGTAAGAGCATTTTAACAATTAAGTCGCATTAAGGTTCCTCCGAAGAGCGCATATCGAATCGAGCGATCACGTACTCACCCGTTTGGGCGATCCACGGGAGCGGCGTGCACCTTCGACGCGGATCGCATCTGTATCACGTTGAACAATCTCTTAAGACCCGTTCGCTCACCGCGATTGATCGTTCAATTTAGCCGGTCTCTTCGGTCACTTGCTCTTGTCTGCTCGAGTTTTGCTACGATAGATACACTCGATGATATTTCCCGCGAAACGTTCTCGCGCACAGCCTCGCGTTTCCTCGGTATCTCGCCGCACTTTTGCCTTTAAAATAATAAAATAATTCTACGAACATTGATTACCTGCACACAAAGTAGAGAAGCGATAAAAAGTGTAAAAAAATTTCAAGATCGTTGAAAGAATACTTTTATGCAGAAACGTTGTTTTCGTAAAGTGGAACGATTGAAAATTGATAAAAATACGACAGCTTTACAGAGCTTCGACATGCAATCGCTTCGAATATCGCAAACGAAAAGGCAATGCTGTTCGCGTGAACGTTCGATCGTGATTACATCTTCGCAGAACAGTTTTACTCGTTTTGTGTGATCGCAGAATTTAAGGACAAATAAACGGACTATTAATACGTAGACACGAGCCCTGCTGCCTGCGACGAATCGTTTGCCCCGTTGTGAAATAAATTGCGAAGGTAAAAGGATTGGGTGAAAGGAGCAATGAAAAAGACGTGGAGCTTTGCGAGTCAGCTTATTTATTCTTTCGACAGTCGATAGAGCCTTTTATTCGAGTATTTAAACAGATCCTGGCTTCCTGCCTCCTTGCGTCCCCTTCTTTTCAGTCTGCTGGATCGATGGAACTTGCTTGCTTCCGCCAAGTTCCAACCTCGAAGAGCCGGAGAACTCGAGGTCGCCACCTAGAGTCTACAATCTTGGACAAACTTTAACTTACCATTCTTTCGGTATTAAAAGAATAATCTCTGAATCTATTTTTATCAAAAATAAAGACATCTTGAGTATAAAAGGTAAACACAAAGGAGAAAGACAAAAGGATTGTCAAGTAGAATATCGGGTATCGATTACTGCTTCTCGAAATCGAGAAAGTATTTTCCACCATTTTCGAGCAACAACCCCGGTTCTTGTCATCCTTGCACGAATTAACGATCGTGGCATCGTTTAAACCGCAACGGCCAGAGTTGCAGCAACGAAAAAGGATACGGTCTGGTACGCGAGCTGTGACGGAACAGGAAGTGGAAGCTCATAGAGAAACAGGGAATTTGGCTGAACGACGAAGGACCTGGCCATTTCATTTTCCTCTTGCGCCATTTGGATCGCGGCACTTTTAGTCGATGACGAGGATCTCCGGTAAACGACCAGCAGTAATTAATTGGAACGAATGCGCGGCCTGGCTCCGGTTGCTCGCGCAGAATAATTAAATCCGTACGTAAGGTGGCGTAATTGTAACGCGGTCGAATGGGTATCTGTGTGTCGCGAGACGGAACACGTTGCCTCGAAAAGATGTTCCACTTTTTTTTCTGCGCTGCCGCTTAATTAAAACAACGCGTCGTCGACGTTTTTCCGCGGCTCCTCTACTTCCCTCGTCTCCGATCCCGTTCTCCCGGTACCGCTTTAATAATCCCGAGGAACGCGAAACGCTCCTATCTAATAGGTTTTTAACGGCCAACGTCGCGAATCTCCCTGCTCCATTTCTGATTTCGCCAACGAGTTTCTCCATCGAACTGCGAGCGTCCGGATATCGCTTCGTTAAACGGCGTGCTCTCGTAAGGCGATCGAACCTGTTAGAGGCGAGAAAGCGGAGCGAAATGCTCGCGCTTCTAACCTTCTTTTAATTTAATCGCGGAATCTGTTGGAAAGTTTGGATAGGAAGAGGAACCCGCTTATTCCCCGTTTTAATTTCCCATGCCACTTATTTTCCACTTTCAACTCGCTTTCTCCTTTCGATCTTTACACGAGCAGCCAAAATGCCAAAAACGATTATCCAACTTAATAAGTAAGCTCGAAGCTTGTTTGTTACATCCTTTAGAGATACTCGTCGTCCGGCCGAAGTAAACTCCTGACCGAGCTCAAACTGGTAACAATAAATAATTCTACGGAAGTGTTTCCCTCGGGGCAATTTGTTCTCTAGTAGCGCGCGCCGCCACTTCAAGTCGTTTTACTCCTTCAAAACGCCGCTTTCAGGACCGATCTAGCTGTCATCGCCTATCTCTTTTCTTTCCTCCCTGGACTCTTGTCTTTGTACGCCGCTTCGCCGCGTCTCTGCCCATCCGTACGGTGGCTGGCTTCTATTTGGAGAGAAAAACGGAGAGTCGGGACGATGAAAGCGAGCCGAACAGCCCGCGAGCACCGGAAACGGCGATGACAATGCCACGAGCACACATGTGTACAAACTCACGTTCCAGTCTACGAGGAGAGAGTTTTTAATCATGGCATTTTATCCTGAGAGAGCCTTTGTACTCGCGATGGAGATACTTTCGTCCACTCTAACCCCTCCGTCCATTTTTCTTCTTCTCCTTCCTTTCCTCTCTTTGCTCTCTCCGTTTACGCGGAGAAGCTTTTAGCCAGCCTCTTTATGTTCCTCCTCTGCCCCGCGTCCCAACGATTTAAAGAGTTTCAGTGCGACGAGTCAACAGAATTAATTGAAATTTGGAATATCGTTGCAACGTGGCGTCTCGAAAACGTGTCCACCGAGCCTCGCAGTCCAATTCTCAAAATTCGCGTGGATGCGCGGCTTGAAAGGAAGCAGCGATACGACGAAAGGAGACGCGATACGACGCGAAATGACACGACGAGGAACGATATGGCGAGACGTTGCGAATTTTGTACGCGGCGGACGAACGTTCGAAGCACCGTACCGACATGACCGGGCTAAACGAATTTCATTTTACGAGGCAGTGAGTTTCGTTTGTGAGATTTCTGGTGGACGATCAGTGAGTTTCCTATCGCGTTTCTTGCCATTACATTTCCAGTACCTGCGACATCCCTCTTATCAGCCATCTTTATCTCCACATATCCATCGGTCGTTTAAGGGAAGTTAACAAGCACGCAAAGTAGGCAATTACAGAATTCTAGAATGTCGATGTGGAGGAGCATGTGATCGGTCGCGATTCGGCGACATCGAGGACAGAGGTAGCCCACCTTTAACGAGATCCCTTCGTTTGCGTAATTAACTATCGACTTTCTGTCGACAATCTTGTTAACGAGAAGCACGCCGATCGTTAATGGATTCCGGCGAGCCGAGGCGGACACACAACCAGAGATGGCGAAATAATTATTCTTTGCTTCCGAATATGCCGGCATCCGCTGCACGTCGAAAATATAACAGGGATGAGAATCGATACGAGCTGGTTTTCGCGGAGAAGATTCGGTAATTGCGAGCTTTCTTCGACCGGTTCTGTCCGCCGAAAATTCCACTCCACTGTGTCAGGAATAATCGGGCAGAGGAGAGGCGTCTCAATTAAAATCGTGTTCCAGGGCCGAGGTAAGAAAAGAGCGCTCTATTATCAACGACGTTGCGTCAAGGGAAATTTCGACCGCTTTCCTTAAAAATATTATTCAACGCGGTAACCCAGATCCGGAACCACCGATATAGAAAACCGTACGCTCTTGAATAGTTCGATGGAATTAGCGAAGAAACGGTGCACGGACAGCACGACCTGAATCTACTTCAAAAAAGGAACTCCATCGTCTTTCCGTAATATGTTTCGAAACTTGGATATATGTCTATGATGGGCAAACTATGGACATCTCGTCGAATCTGTATAGAAGCTAGCATTCGTTGCGTCGTCGACGTTCAATTTCCAATTTAAGCTCGGTCCAGTATCGACGTCCTTGACCGACGTTCCGGAAATAAAACGACCTAATCGCGATTCGAAAAAGTGGCACGAGTGGGTTTCACGATACAGCCATAAATATACCGCGTTCGAGCGACGTTTACGTTGCGGCTAGCAAATACCGTTGCGCCCGGTTCGTATCGTCCGGTGGCTAACGAGCACGTTCTGTCGCACGTTCACGCAAATACGAATCAATTTCCCGCGCAAACGAGAGCGCGCGCCTACCTCTTTCGCCTTTGTGGCCGGTGTTCCGCAAACACCAATTAATTCCGTGTTTTCTTTTCGTTAGCCGCTGCTACAATTCGACAGTGGGACACGGGGACGCGCGGTCTCCACGGACGAATCGCGGGAAGTTCGTCGACACTCTTGGGATGAACGATGGTTAGAGGCGTGATCGGAGATGGAGTGTTTGATGGATCGAACGAACTGGCAGTATTGGAAAATTTGGTTTTCCTTTTAGCCCGTAGCGTCAAGGGTACTAAGCGAAGAAGTCTGTTTCACTCTTTTTTCGTTTGTTTGATCGATCGGTCGATTATTCGATAGATAAGAAATTAATTTAATCGCGCGAGATTCGCGAGACGAAACGCCGTACGAACGGAATGAAGGGACTGTAGCGTGTTAAATATGAATTTCAATTTATTTTTCACTTTTGAGTAAGGCGTGGAAGCTACCGAAGACGGACAACACCATCGGCTAAAACGTCTTCATCCCGTTCCTAGTTACAACTATCGGGTGTACTTGTTACAACGTGCCGGCGCTTGACCGCTGTCGATAAATCGTCTTTCCAACTACCTTTCCTTTTTTTTTCTTTTTTATTCTTTTACTTCTCCGTCCACTTATTACGTATGTATATTTATTTATTCATTCATTTATTTATTTATATATATATATAGATTTTTCTCCTTTGTTTCTTTTTATCTGTTTCTCTCTGTTCTCTTTACTCCATCTTTTTTTTTTACAGTTGTACGATTAAAAATATCGTTATTGCCAAGTATGATCGATAACACGGTGCGTAACCCCGAGCCTCTGACCGGAGAGACAATTGTTCTCGTGTCCGCTTAGGAAACTAAAGTTAGTGCATCGGAAACTAGACGTTTGCGCGACACCGCTCGACGAACACTATCGTCGCGTTTCTTTCCCCTGGAGTTTCCATCGTCTTTGTCCCTTTTCGATTCTTTCTCAGCGACGTTTCTTTACACGAGGCTACGAAAACAGTCAGGATGATCGCTTTCCTTTCGAACTTCCCGTGATTCATCCTCGCTGATCGTTCTTCTCGCGTGAAAACTTCGATTAGAAGAACGCTCGACAGTTTTATGTTCGATCGAAAGATTCGAGGATTAATTAAATTTCGTGGAACTAACGGGATCAGAAGCGTTCGAAGGAGAAGCGACCCCCTTGTTCGATCAGTTTTAAGAAAAATATACAAAGAAGAAGGGAAGTTCGACGAACTCGGTGTCCGGCGCAGGTCTCTGCGTTGCGACGATCCTCGAATCACCGGCGGTCTGTTCTCGTTTCCAATCTGGCTCGATTAATCGTCGCTCGATTACATAAACTGTCTAGTCACGACCGGGAGAGGGAACTTTGAAATTGATTGCAACCTACATGCGTTGAGAAACTGTAAGAGCTTTAGTTTCACGAGGGACACGTGTCCAGGAACTGGTGAATCTCGGTAAAAGTTTCAATAACGGCAGGATAGTTTATAGAAATGTACATCTTTGCGTTGCATGTCACGCTGTTACGGATAAACTTACGAAACATCGAGAAATCCACTAAAGTTATTTATTACGCGATCGTGAAACTTTTCTAAGAATTATCGAACATCGAGACGAACTTGGAAAAACCATCGTTTAAAATGAACGTAGCTTCTAAAATTTTCGCACAGCTATTCGTTCTCAATCTTTCACCGTCGGTTTCTCAACGCTTTCGCGTAACACAAGATTCGTCCGTGAATCTACTTCGCTCGTTGCAAATGAACAGAAATTTCGTATTCATTGGATAATTTCCCGCGGCTGGAAAACCTGGAAAAGTTTGGTTTCGCAGGCTCGATCTCCCGGTCGAACGGCGTGAATCGCAATCACGGTGGAGCGTGTCAGGAACATTGGCCGATCCTGCTACGCTCGCAGGTCCTGTGGACGGTGTCCTGATTACAAAAGGATCGCTTTTTCCGTTCACGATGCAAAAGCAAGTCCACCGGAGGGACCGGCGGAGAGGGTGGCTCTTTTAATCGGCTTCGAAACAAAGCGGAAGCGGCACGGCTGATCGATCGAACCGCTCGAATTCAGTCGCGTCTGATGCTCGCGCCACGGTTCATTCAGTTTCCTTCGATTCCTCTCGCACCGCAGGAGAATCGCGTTGCTTTTTCCATTGATTGTGCGAGGCGAAAGTACCCGCTTCTTTCTCTTTGTGTCGATTACATTTAGCGAGAACGATCGATTCGAACGTATGTTCAGAACGTAGGATTTTGTTGGATCGGGCGTTGCAGCATCGACGGAGTTATCACAGGGGAATAAATCGCTGAATATCGATCAATTTATAGATTTCAAAAAGAACACGGACGCTTGTTGTTCGTTCGAAAAAATTGCTATTATCTTTAGCGGTAGATTACGATGTATAATAGGGAAAAACCGTGGCAATGGTTTAGCGATAAAGAGTAGAACCCTCTGTGACGTGTCCCTCCGGAAACATCGCGGGATAGCTCTCCGTCAGGACTTCGGAGCGACGAAAGAAGACGAACAAAGGTCGGACGAGCGTATGTGGACGCGAATCGTATCGCTCGTCGCGCCAGTTCGCCTCGCCTTAAACTCTTATTAAAGTTATTACGCGTCTCATCGGAAAAATTGGCAGTACGGTAGTGAATTGAAAGACTCGTTATTCATGTTCCTAGCTTCCCTCGATCGCGTGTTCCCTCGATCTTCTCGTTCCTTGTGCACCACAAAGCGAATAAAAAAAAAGAGAAGTGTAAAGATCATCGGAACAATGGAAATACCAGTTCGCAGAAAATAAACAATAATGTCAAATAACAGAGATACTTTTCTCTTTCTCTCTTTCCATTTTGTAAATATAAAGACTGTCGTATTCCGCTATAGGAAGCAGAGAGTGTCAAGCAGCTTTTTCCTCGGTGCACACGCATCACGAGAGTCACCGTTTCATCCCCTTTATTTTCTTTTATTCCTCGAAAATTACTTGCATAGAGCTCGGCTCGAGACCGATCGATTAGCCGGTGAATTGGCCGGCAACGGCAGCGCCGACGCGATTTCCGGCTAACGCCACGAGAAACCACGGGGAGGAAATCGACGAACCAGGGACTCCCGACGATCCGTAATCGAAATCGAAGACCGAGTAGAAAAGGTTCGCGAACGACCCTTGCCGAATCGGAAAATCTCCGTGCATCGCTGCGTCGCGAACCGGAAGTAAAGACGCGATAACTCGCCAACAACGACAGACTAATTAGTTCCGGCAAATTAATCTCTAAATAACTCGCGCACGCTGCTACGTTTTTTATCGATTTTTATTTTCTATGCTTTCTTCTTCTTCTTTTTCTTTTTTTTTTTTTATTCCTCGTTCTTTTACCGAGTTTCCCGAGCAATTTCGTGCTGGCAAAGGCAACATGGCGTCGAAGCTTAACCCGGACAGCCATTTTTCTCGACCAACAAATTGGGTACGTCATATTTGTTATATTTCTTTCTTTTTCTTGCTTTTCCTTAAATTTATTAGAATCTTTCTAAGACAAGAAAGGAATAAAAAATGTACGATAACATCGAGGGATCGTTATAATTTAAATGTTGCGAGAGAGAGGTATTATATTTAAATTCGGATTAAGCTCGAGCCATCGTTTTGCTACGTTCGATTTCTTCGTAGCATTAACCTTACACTCTCTATTTTCTCTATTTTTCCTTCTCTCTAGTTTCCCATTCGCTTTTTAATACGCGATCTCGTGATACAACTGCAGCTCTTTGGACGACAAAGGACCTGACACATTATTCTCGATTATCTCTACGATCATATTAATATAATGTAATAATCTTCTTTTTTTTTTCTTTTTTATTTACTTAGATTCACGTTTACGTCTTTTTCTGCCCGTGAACCACCGAGCCGCACCTCCGACGATGCATTTTTCGCATTCTATGTTAATAACTTCCTGACCTCGCTAATATTCTTCCTTCCCCTCCCTTTTCGCTTCAACGTTGAAAATAGTTTGTTCTACATTTTTCTTATTTTCGGCTACACGGTTCGAAGAATTCTGCCGCACTTGACTTTAATCTGTATCGTGATGCTTCCATGCACATAGCTCGCGTGGATGAAAATTAATAAAATAAAAAAATTCTCCCTTCCTTTGTTCCCTTTCCGTCCCACTTTCGATTTTCAAGAGTATTTTGAGCAACCAAAACACGCGTACCCTCGCTCATCTAAAATTAGCTAATATTTAACATCTAAATTAGAGTTTAAAGAAGGGTTGGGCTCGGTGATTCACGAGGGTTGGTCTCCCACGCACTCAGGCACGCATTCTAGTTTTTGAAAGTTGATTTAGAATTTGTTTTATTGCGCGACGCGAGGGTGCTGCAAGTTTGTATGTGTATGTGTGTATGATTAGTAATATGTGTTAATACGTCCTCCTGACGTACTTCCTCTCGTTCCGACGTATTTACGTTCGTGTGCGCCTGTGTGTACGTATGTGTATGTTTACCTGTAGAATATATCTGTATATCTTTATGTATATATATAATATATTCCTTTTCTTATTTGCATTTATCATATTATATATATATATATATCCTCTCTGTCTCTTTTATTTTCTCTGCTTTTGGTTTCTTTTTGTTCTCTTTTGTTCGTCTTCGCTCCGTTAGATCGTTTACAATTAATTACAAAGTTAATTACAGACAACACGAGACTCCTCCCATGCCTCCCACGATTATTTACAGCGTCGTTTAAATTAAAACACACCGATTCTTCGTAGCCTATTGTCGCCCGAGAGAAGGTTCCTGCGAAGTTCTAACGTTGTTTCATCCCCCGAGATAAACGAGGTTCGACCGTGGATTCGCTGGACCCACCCTTCCATCCCTGTATTTCTTGCAACCTCCCACTTTATAATTACGAATTGCGGTAGAATTAAAAAAATTGGCTCATTCACTTTCGATATCCGACAACGATTCCGAACAAATGCAGCTGAAGCGCAACGATTCCACAATCGATTCCCGTTGATTATTCGAATCGGCTGTTCGATCGACAAATCTATCAACTAGGGAAAAAAAGAACGAAAACTGGACTCGTCGAAGAGTTTTGAAAGAACGAGGGCATCATCTTACTTTATTTAGAGTATCAAGGTACGCGGTCCCTAGCGAACGCTCGCGATCGTTTCTCGTCGATCTCACCCATCCCTAATACTAGAAGGGCACCAGCGAATACGGGAATTCTACGTGGATACCATTCGAAAACCCTACTCGTACCATCGTTTCTTACATTTTACGACCGCGATCGTAAAATTACTATATTTCTTCCTGCTCTCTTATATTTCTCTTTTTATATCCGCCTCGACGAATCGATCGATCATCGTCGTCGTTTCGCGTACCCTTAAATGTATCGTTCGCTAACTTAAACCTAGCGAGTTAAGAGACTCCTTATAAGAAACTGCGTACGTACGTTTCATGGATCGATCGAATTTCTCTCGCTTTCGCGAAGACATTTTTAAAAATCGAATTTATCCTTATAACTAGAAGGGACGTTCTTTCTTTTCTCTCTCTCTCTCTCTCTCTCTCTCTCCCATTCTCTCCCTAACTTTCTCTCTCTCTCTCTCTCTCTCTCTAACTCTCTCTAAAGAATTACGACGACTCGTAAGAGTTGGAACGATCGTAAACGACGGTTGATCGTTCGCTTTCCCTATCGCCTGGATCGTTCGTTTAAGATCGCTAATACGATTCTTTGACACCGTCCTTCCTCTCGATTATTTCGGCCCGGCACTTCCGGCTACTTTTTCGCTGCGAGAAGCGTCCATTCGAAAGAGGAAGTTCCGACGACGTCCTTCTTGGAAACGTACCAAGAAAGATGCTGTGAAAGAGCGCAAAGGAACGGGGAAAGTGAGCGTTTCGTTGGAACGATGCGAACGAAACTCGATCGACCGATCTATATGGCGACTACGCTCGTTTCCCGGTCGGATTGATGGACGCGCGCGTTGCGGAAATAACGAGGCGGCTGGAACGCGCGCCAGTTGTGCCGGAAATCAGCGAGTCGCGCGGCATTTTCTGCCGATCGGCTGGAAATTGAAAAAGCTCCTTTCCAAAGCGAGAACAGGAGGCAAAGTCGATCAACGTGCACGCATCGACGAATCGTTTTTCACCAGCGTCCGATTTCACGGCGTTCCGGTTCGGATACGTTCGTCCTTCTTTCCTCGTTTTTCTTTCCGTTTTGTTGCAAACAGGGTGTCGCGCCTCGTGTTCTCGGGCGGAAAGAGGCGCAGCTAACGCGGTACGAGACGGGACTAAAATCCATCGATGCCACGTATCTCGCGAGCGAAAACAGAAAGAAGAAGGTGGTGCAGGCGCGTGTGCGTGCATTCGCGAATCTTCGTCCTCGAAAACACGAAGAATTCCGGCTTCGATCGTTGGCGGGAAGTCCTCTTCTTCGCGTTCCTCCGGTTTCGTGTCTTCCGTCCAGCTTCGAGTCGCGCGGAATACTTGCCCTTCGAGAACGTGCGGCTTCCGTCCTCCTCGAGGACGTCGTGGATCGTCGTCGATCCTTTAATGCTCTGCGTTCGTTGAACGTTTGTTTGCTTTATAGTTTTCTCTTTCACAGTGACTCCGTGGAAACTCTCTCTCTTTCTCTCTCTTTGTTTCTCATGGTAAATGGTGGCGCCTGCCATTCCAGGCGCCATCGATTCTCGCGTCTGTCTCTGCTTTCTTACTGAAATTAAAAGCGCTCTGATACACTGGATTCGCGCGTAAGTCGCGGTCGTTCGAAAGATCGATCGAGGTGCCAGACTGTCGATGAAAATCCACGCGGACGATGAAAATCGTCACTCTTCGTTCGCATAATTTTCCACTCTCGAGAGCTCTACTGGTGGTTGAGATCGTGGTACGAATTTATACTTGCTCCTAATTGCTTTCTTATTCCGCTTTGTTTGTTAAACAGGATGATACGAGTTATACTGAAGGAAATCAAGGGACGTTTAGCGATATTTACGGCGTGAAAATAGAATCAGCAGACCGTTATGTTCCAAAAGAGCAGCAGAAATTTTGTCAAAGTCATAAAGTCGAGAAGTATCACGAAGATAAGCATCCCGACGAAATCTCCTGGCACTTGGTCTTGGTCCAATCACTCTTACTTTACTATTCTAGGGCTAAGGGTGATGAAACAGGCTCGCTAGGGAAGAGAATCTTCTCCAAGGAGTTAAATTCAGGCTAAAAGAACGTCGAGTATATTTCCCCTGAAAAAATCCCTCGGTTGGTTAGCGTGTCGCGTGAAATCTCGACAAGATTGCCATTAAAAAGTCGCGCCGTGTGAAATCTCACTCACGAAGCGTGCCAAATAGCCACGCGACCAACTTTCTTTTAGAACGAGTCCTTTGAAACTTCCTCCCGCTTCTTTGTACCTCGGCCAACCGTTCCTTTGAACATATCTACCGTTTAACGGAATTTATTGAATAGAAAAACGTCGCGGAGAAGATTGAAATTCAATTTCAGAGACCTGCACGAAGACTCGAGTTTGGCGAAACACGTCGTACAACACGTTTCCGAAATCGTGCTGCGACCAGAAAAAAACGATTCTTCGCGTAAAATTACGTGGAAAACGTGGAATCAAGTTTTTCCATATAGAGCTTCGTTTTGGAGAAAATCGAGTTCGAATATTCGCGGAATACGCTCGCACTCGACTAACCGCAATCTGTTTGGTTTCTCCAGTCTGGTTAACCATCGTTACTTTCATTTACGTTTATAAACAATAACGAAACTTCAAAAATCCCAAGCTTTGGACGTGAAAAATACGAATCGTCAAAGGCTAAAAAAAAAAAAACACGCGATAAAAATTTTATTTGCAGCGTCAAAGAAAGAAACAGAAAAAAGAGACAAAAAAACAAAGGAAAAAGAAAATAGGAAAAAAATGACGAGTAGGCGCGTGTCTCGCATCCGTTACCGGGTCGTTGGTTCGAGCTTATTGTTCGCGGCGTTTCAGGAAGTCAGAGAAGTTGGCGCGCGCGGGAACTAGGCCTCCTTTGAAACTCGGTCACGGCGCCTCGGAGAAAAAGGAAGAAGAAAAGCCCGTGCGAACGAAGAAGAACCGATTGTTGGGCTAAGAACAGGCCTGGCAAAACGGATCCCGTCCCAACCCCGCCTCCCC